>NW_008752000.1:426390-441644 GCF_000715545.1 Opisthorchis viverrini | reverse complement strand
CGCTGAGTGCGCTGTCCCTTTTGGAGGATAGTCCACAAAAGGCGCCTTTTGAGTGCTGTGTTACTCCCAGGGGGTGAGGTCTTCCGTTCGCCGTTTCGTCTGACAAAATATTGGGGGTGTCCACTGCACAGCGGTGCAGCCCATTCGAGATTTACGTCTGGTGTGAAGTCTTTCGACGTTTCCGGAAAAGTTTGAGATTTGATGCTGGGCAACGTTTCGCTTTTGACACAAGCTCTGTTAGACCAAGTGACTACGAGGTTACGAGGTTGGTCGAGATTTAAGGCGGAAGGTGAACCAATAAGGTAATCTAATCTAAATCTCTGTCAGTTGTCCGCCAAAACAGTTTGTGTTAGGGTGGTTCACCAAGTGTTGAGCGGATGGGGAACCCTCGTTTGGGTTCAGTCGAGATTTAAGGCGGAAGGTGAACCAATAAGGTGAGCCAATCTAAATCTCTGTTAGTTGTCCGCCAAAACAGTTTGTGTTAGGGTGGTTCACCAAGTGTTGAGCGGATGGGGAACCCTCGATGGATTTGGGTTCAGCTTAGGGTCTAACTCCTCCAGTTTGGTTCACGTGAAGATCCTCCTTGAACGTCCTTGCACTTTCCGTCCGTCTGTGTGGATGAGCTAGTGCTACGATAGCTGTGTAAAGAAGAGGGATTCTATGAACTTTGGCCGGGTCGGGACTTTTATCCCCCCTGCTTTTGCTAACGATTCTGCATGAATTGCCAACCACACATAGTCACGTGTTAACTCGGCTTATCTAGGATCGCTTTCCATACGCTCGCTTTAAAGCTTGATTAATTGCACCGCCTCGGTTATCAGACGCTGTGCAGTAAATTTTAGTCCCTGTCTTAAAACTTCCACGTTCTCCAGACTTATTCTAGGTCCTGCGTCTAACGCATGTACCTCCATCATCACTGAGTTTTGACCAGCATTTGGTATTCTTCTGCATTCCTTGGTGGTTTGTTAGTCCTTCTTTTATGCTCAACAATTCTGGTGTGCAATTCCCTGGCAGTCTGTCCTATATAAATCTTAGCGCAATCGTTGCAGTTAATTTTATACACACAGTCCTTAGTCCTTTCAACCGGTAGAGGAACTTTCAATTGCACGAAAAATGAGGGTAGCGTTTTCGCCATCTGGAAAGCTACTCTGATGTTGGCTAAATTCAACAGTCTTCGAATAACCTCCGATGTCCCTGCTTTATATGGAGTGAGTGTTGTGCCAATCCATTCCTAACTATGTTTTGAGCCAACATCCTTATTAATCAAACTCACTGGGTGTCCTATTCCTTGAAGTCTTTTGGTAATATTGATCTGAGCTGCTAGATCTTTTCCGTGAACAGCGCTCTGACTCGACTAAACATCGATGAGGTAATCCTGGCATACACGGACTTTGGATGTGCTGATGAGTAGTTTAAAATGGACTCTGTGTCTATTGGTTTCTGGTAGATAGTCGTTTTTTAATTTTTCTGTCACTCTTACGTGTTATACGGTCCAGGAAGGGTAATGTGCCCGAGATGGACTTTATCCCCTTGTTAAACTTGATGTATGGATTTAAACTATTGAGATAGTCGTGGAACTTATTCAGGTTATCTTGTTTGATTAAAACAAAGCTATCGTCAAAAGAACGCCAAAAACCGTTCGATGGACAATGATATCCAGCCAAGGCAATTCGTTTGAAGTCCTCCATGTAAATATTACCTAAAACTGGGGATATTGGAGATCCCATTTCATGACCTTGTTCTAGTGAGTAAGCAGTTTTGTCAAAAACAAGCTGATCGAGATTCAAACACACACTTATGCCCTCATTTATTTCATCCACTGAAGGCTATGTCCATTTCTCAAGTGTTGTGTCTTCCAGTAACAACCTCTTAGTTACCTCCAGAGCATCTGCCCTTGAGATGTTTGTATACATTGAGGTTACGTAAAAATTCACCAGGACTTCGTCCATCTCCAAAAGAAACCCCGTAATCCTTTCGGCAAAGTCGTACAAATTTCTAATGAAGGTGTCACAGTTCCCTGTGAGTGGTTTCGACAACTCCAGCTCCATCTTCACGGAGTTGAATTTACTGATCCAACATTTTAAATTTCCCCTGTTAGCACTGAGCCTTCTTGAAACGAGCAAGTCCGAATACGGAAGCCCACTGCCAGTTCGTCTTTGTAGGTTGCGGCAATATTTGATTAGAAGTCACCGAGACACCGGACGAAATCCGTGTGAAACACCTTCTCTGTACCATTGATCAGTGTATGATCAACAATATATCGCTTAGATTAAGTTAGGTTCATGATGAGATCCGTCAACAGCCTTTCGGTCTTTTGATCATAAAGGTATCTGTCAGGACTGAGCCTAGTGGACTGCTCACGACTAATCCGTCGGTTGGACCATAAAGATGATGTTCTCAGTATACAAGAGAAGTCACTTCTTCAGGGTTTCGTTGAAACGACATTTTTCATAACAAATCTGGAAGAATCTATTGTTTATGACGTTCTTCTTCGACTGAATGAGGTGCACAAGATCGCTTCACTTGCTTCGACATTTGAGACGTCGCAAGACATTTCACAGACAGAACACGATGATCATAAGGTGTCAGGAGGCGCCCAGACACGGAAAAACTACATGTGCAGAGAGTGACGCATCCCCAGGATCACCATCGGTACGACACGTCCAAAAAGCAGGTGCGCTGGTGGAGCTCACCAAACACGGCTTAGCAACATAAGACCAGTGTAGTGAGCCTGAAATCGTTCACGATCGAAACACCACCATTGGTTGTACAAAACGAACAAGTGAACGACCATATTTGGTCATTTAGTCATCCTATATATTTGTGCAGAAGCTCTGTATGTTTTGTCCTGACAATGCAGCCGTGTCCCGAGTCCTCTGTCTTCCCCTTATCGCGTAGTCTGGCAGGCTCAGTGCAGGCGTAACCAATAGACAGCCACCCACAATACGACATAAGGCTTGCTGAAAATTATTTTACAGCCCACGACCTGTTTCGTCTTTTGTGGATTCATCAGGTGGGTGCAGTCCCCGAGCGTCTGTCAACCGCCTGTCCCAATTGAACTCAAATCGGACAGATTGGCCAAATGCTGGCAATTATGGTTTCAGCGGATGACTAAACTGAATCCAGCTGGATCTCTTTTGTTTACGTTCTTCTTCAACTGAGTGTGTTGCATAAGAATAACTTTTGATTTTAGCTCCGATAATGGTTTCTCGTTGTTTCGCTGTTTTGTTTCTTCATCGCACATGTTGGTCGACCTAGCGGACAAAATGCTGGTTCGTCCTTGAGTCCGTGCTGCAGATGGTCGATCCAACAGGTTCCAAATCCTGCCCCACTAGGGTCTACGACATCGTAACTTCTCTTTTTTGGTGAACCTAACCAAAGCTACCGAAATGAAAGTTGTTCGAAGCTACTAACAAAAGGTGGTTAACGAACTTGGTGAGTTCCACTGGAAATTTCTAACATTCGAATTCCTCAGACGAACACTTAGGACGTTGATGACACTGGGTAATAATTTTATTTAAACTTATATCATGGATTCGTTTTGCGTTTCGTTTGACTATGAAGACTCACCGCTGAACACTGTACTGAGAACGATCGAGGTGATCACAATGCATTTGCTCCGCAGAGTTGTTCGCTTCTAGGGGAACATGACAGCTGATGATACAGTGGCCATCGTCATCATCGAAGGCTCGGCATCAGCGCTCAAACACTGGTGCTTTGTCTTGAAGAAGGAAGGCGTCAGTTGTAGGCCGTTTTCGGACTTCCGCTCAACTGTGTGCAGCAAGTAAGGTGACCCGGTTGATGATATCACGTGATGGCCGATTAAGGTCAGTTATGGGTTTCATGTTTGTAAAATGGGCTGGGATACTGCCAGGGAAGACGATAAGTTCCTCAACCAAAGCCATTGGTTCAAAAGTCAGACCGTAAGCGCGAAGTGTCATTATATGCCCTTTCTTAAAGGGCAATTCGCCACATGTGTTCCAACCCCAAACCTGCAGAACCGGGACACTTCCCAGTACAGCTCATTGAGTCACAAAATCACACAGACCGTTACAATATGGTAGGTGCGGAGCTCATCCTAGCTTGAATTTGTGGGACCTAAGTACTTCCTGAAAGCCTGTTACTTTGATGAATATTCCATTTGGATGTTTGTGACAGGAACTGTAAAAGCCAATGCTACATTTTACCAGAAAAAATCAACGTTTTTTCCTCGAGTTCCACCAAAACTCACGCTAACATCTGTCATTTCTACATCTTGGCAAAGAACACCAAATATTCTGTATCAACACATACCGCAGTAGTTCTGATTGGCTCCGCGGTTAAGCCGCGAACTTATGGACTGGATGGTTCCTGGTTCGATCCCAACTTTGACATCTCGGCTGCTCCTGCCTGGGTCCGGGCAACCTGGAACAATCACACCCGTCGTGTTTCCTTAGGGTAGCGTGACATCTTTGGGTGTCACACCTGAAAGATTACAACTATTCATCATCCACATCTAAACGAATAAACTGAAAACTAGTGCACACCTGAGGGCTGTAAATAGCATTCGTCACTTTCGATGGTCTGTTTGTCTTGGAACTGTGCAATCTGTCGCCATAAGTAAATGAAGTCAAATCACAAAAGTTTTCATACATAAAATTTTTCCCTTCATACAGTTTCATTGGCTCAAAGTTAGACGTAATACACTACTCATAAGGTTGCTGAAAATGGTTTGAGAACCCACGACCGGTTTCGCTTTTCTTGTAGCTCATCAGGTAGGCGCAGTCCCCGAGTTTCCGCAAATCTTACCTTCTACTTCAACCCGAATCGCACGAACTTAGCGAAATACACTCAGTTGCAAACAATTTTGGCTTTTCGAGCGACTCAGCTAGGACCCAGCTGATTCCCTTGTTTATGATTTCGTAAAAAAAAGTCAAGTGGTTTTAGCATCGCTTCAAATGGTTCATAAAACTGTAATTCACATGGGCTCACTCTGTCATGCGTACTGTTAAGAGAACCAGCTCCGAACGCAACTGGACAACACAACTGCCAACGGAATAACCGTTTTCGTCGAGACACATTTAATTGGTTGTTCTACATTTGACCTTGACAGATGAGTTCTATTTTTAGTATCATTTCTGGCCCGCCTAGAACGTACCACGTGAGCTTCATAACCAACCCGTTTTTGGGTGTGTATGACACGCCTGTGTTCAATCAGTGTTCAATACATCAACCGATTCACACGTTCATTGGCTTTTCTGGTATGGCTGAGCGGCTATCCAGACTTTGATTCACGGTATTAAGAAGGCATTAGGAAAACTGTGTTCCACAACACGTGCAAAACATGGTTCTGCAGGTGGAGTCCTTCAGTAGGTGCGCTGGGACTTCAGTCAAATTCAGAGTCATCTCAGCTTGCACAGTGGACTAACCAGCTGTGTTAAAACGTTACAGACACTGGGGTAACAAATTTAGCCACTCATTCACACGACTTGGCGGAAGTACCATACCCGTCATCAAAGCAGCGTCGCTGCCCCTTCTCAGCCAGGACGTCCTATGGAACAGACCTTCTGGAACTTTCGACACCCTATCAGGCTGAATCAGTTTTTATTGGGCAGTACCAAGATGGACAGATTTCCTGCGCACACAAAACTGATTGTCAGTGTCCAATTGGTATTGCTGTCTTTCAATCTGTGTGCACACATGGCACTGAGGGTGATGTGTCGGTTTTTTTATAACTCCTTACTACGATCTCCTGAAGTCCTTGTGGCCTTGTCGCAATAGCCTTATGAATCATGTTGTTCTACTGATTCTTCTGATGCTCACAAATGCCCAACGAAGTAGCAGTGTCACCATACAATCATCCTCGTGAAGTTCAGAAGCAATCACCATAAGTACTTTTAGTTTGTTAAAGGACATCCTGGTTTATAATGCTGCCAATCCGTGGTAAGATTTGTCGTGAACACCTTTATTACTCAAATAAAATTCAGTAGCATGAGTTTGAGGTGTAATTAGTTTGTCCCTGGCAATCGATTCGCCAAAGTCGCAAGCGGTTGGACCAATGACTACCCTGATTTGCTATTCGCAATGCATTGTTATCATTTGATTTGATAAGGTGACAAACTCACGAGACAGGCAGTCTGGCGCGTCGTTCCATTGGCATCCACAACGACTTCCGAGCTGCGTTGCTTTCTCCTGAATCCACGCTACGTGATGTATTGGGAGTTTGCTAGGCTAATGGTAAGTCTTGAGAAAATATTATGACTGACGGATCCAATTCTACGGTTCAGTTGGCTGAAGAGCTTACAACTCTTAAACTGATCGAGATTGTTAATCATAAAAGGTTTTCTTCTCCGATAAGTGGTGACACTGGAAATAATAGATGGTATCACCCAAAGACAGAGTCTCTTGATTGGAAAATTTTTGCAGAGTCATATTTGCTTGCGCTAAGCTGTTTCACTCCCATTCCTCTGTGGGACAATGCGTCTCATAGGACCATAAGAGTTTCACAGAAATTTTCCGGACTAGGTACTCCAGCCCGTTAATTGTCACTTTTCGTGTAACTGCCAATGCGTAGTTTCTCACATTTCTTGTTCGCTGTCACCCTCACCCTCGGAAGATTCCGTATGAGAATTGACACATTTGGTATGTCTAGGCACTTCCAGTGGCAGAACAAAGAGTTTACCTTCAAAAAACTTCACCAGCCTTATTCAACACCATATTTCTATATCTCGTGATTCACGTGCGATAGTGGAATGCACAGTCATTGCTTAACATCCGGTTGGTGGAACCAGCTTTGAAGTGGAGGCATGTGAACTTCAGCGGTGCGTTATCTTTCAGAGTACCCGCGTAGATCTTGTAGCGCTGATTTCAGGTAAAAGCTCACGATTCCGTCCATACAACTAAACAGATAGTTATATGGAGGTAATGCACTACTTGTAAGGTTGCTGAAAATTCGTCGACAGCCCACGACCGGTTTCGCCCTTCCTGGGGCTCATCAGGTAGGCGAAGTCCCCGAGTTTCCGTCAAACTTATGTTCTACTTGAGACCAAATTGTACGAACCTAGCGAAATACATTCATTTGCATATCCTGTCAAAACAGACAAAAGACTCACCTGGAACCCAGTTTGAAAACCTCATACACTAGAGATTCATCTGGGATCCAGGCGAGTGTCTCGCAAAACCGAATTTGTTTGTGAATGGGTGTGTTTCGCCGAACAGACAGTTGTTCTTTTGAAGGGTATCAAAGCTTGTGATATAAAAAAGATCAATAAATCATCCGTGGGGATACAAATAGTAAAACCGGTCAAGGCGGTGGGTTTCGCTGCCAGATCGTACGGTTGTTTCCCCTTGGATGTATGAACCGTACGCTTCAGAATCATTGACTGAGACGGGTGATTTGACGGGTTTTTCACCCAGGTTGTAAATATCGACTGATGGCATTGAAAAAGGGCACTTTGTCAGGTGCTCTGAAACGGGTGAAGTAAGTACTTTTCTTGAGGTAAAGCCGATTTGCAGTAATGAGTTTGAGAGATCTCGAACACTTTAGAACCGAGGGCTTGCAAGCCCTCGGTTCTAAAGTGTTCTAAAGTGTTTGAGATCTCTCAAATTCATTACTGCAAATCGGCTTTACCTCAAGAAAAGTACTTACTTCACCCGTTTCAGGGCATTTGACAAAGTGCCATTTTTCAATGCCATCAGTCGATATTTACAACCTGGGTGAAAAACCCGTCAAATCACCCGTCTCAGTCAATGATTCTGAAGCGTACGGTTCATACATCCAAGGGGAAACAACCGTACGATCTGGCAGCGAAACCCACCGCCTTGAGCCGTCCTTGAAAAGTTCCACTGACCAATTCGAAATTGGCTGCTTGGGGAGCAAATCACCGCGCAGTTTGGAAAGATGGAACAACGAGGTAAACGAGTTCCAAAGGGCCAAACGCGAATCGCTGAGGAACGCCAGTGAGTCTCTTCTATTTTACTCTCTTCATGTTATTACCATTCGAACAATTTTGGTCTGAGAGTGTATGGTAAATTTTGAAACAAGAACTCATCGTGTGAGTAGGTCCAATCTGCGCTGAAGGGCCGAGAAGCACTGTACAACTGTCCCATCTTTATTTGGAATTATCAGGGAGTTTCAAAAAGCCCCGCGACCTTGGCCAAGAGGGGCTAGTCAGCAGTGCGTTTAACTCGCAGTTAGACAGTTAGATACAGCACCATCTATTGTTCAGTCACGGAAACCACATCATACAATCACGTATTGATTGGCTGCTCGAGTGATGACTTCTCAGGTGGAAGTTTCACTCACCGGATGAATCTGTTCTTCCGCAGAGCTACTCATGGATGGTTAGTACTGTGAGGAGGTTCTGTATAAGTTATTTGATTGGAATTTGGGTCAAGTGTTCAAACTACCTTGGGGAAGTTGACACACAAAACTCCCTTACGCCTGGTGAGTTTCGCACTACTGACGATTCCGAACAAAAATGGAACAGCTGTACAGCGCAACTTCGGGGTTCAGCATAGATTAGTTCCACTCATAGGATGAAATCCCGTTTCACACATAATGATTCGTGAGGACATTGTAACCATGTTGTTGTCACGTCTGATGTTTGCCCCCCCCCACAAACTCATCGTATTGTTTTTCAATCAACTTTATGACGTTAGGGCAACCCCTTTCGAGAGCGAGTTAAGTTCTAATGCATAAGTACCCCTCAGAAACTCAGGCACNAGAAACTCAGGCACAAGTGATTTTCCATACAGATACACTTGAAAGCTGTTTTATTCCAGTGGTGAAACATCTGTAAATTTCAATGTGTTGAAATCGTTTCTTGGCCCGCGAGCACTTAGGCAATGATCCGCGGTGTACAGGATGCGCCAACAATCGTCATTGTTAGGCGGATCTGAACATGTTCACAGACACTCGGTTCTTTTTTTTAATGAATTAAATTTCTGATAATCTGTCATGCTCGACGATTTGTGCTTTTGAACTAGAACTCCTGAAGCAGATGAAGTTCTGCCCGATATACGGATCATCAGTCGGTCGCTTCAATAAAAGCTACTGAGTGCGCTCTCGACGATCAGTTGACTGTTTTTTTCCACCTTGGGTAGCCATATCAACTCCACTAACGTACGAGGAGTATGCACCGGTAAGATTAAATTGTGTATCGGTTGGCTTTGCGGGCTTCGATACCCGCGGTACCACTGCTAAAAGTACTCATGAATAGAAGCTATGGTGCCCGCTCGAAGAAACACATCAGAAGACTGTGGACGGAGAGTAGATGATAATTTCGGTGATCCCTGTTAGTACGGCTTGGCAAACAGGTGACTGCCACCTGATCAACTTGAAATGTATTTGTTTTTCTATCCACGGGCTTCATGGAACTGGGAGAAACGCTCACCTCACCGAGAGAAGGTTACTAATCAGGACATCGGTTGTAAGACTGAGCACTTTGAAAGTCAACGTTATATATTCATCCATTTTCGGACCCCCCGATGATTGATGCTTAGCATACAGTGACTGCATATCAAAATATGGCTTATCATTCCGATAGTTTACTCTGTCACTTAGCCAAATTTAACAAGCATGAGTTTGTGTTCCAAGGTCACAAACTGACACGAACCCGCAAATCATTGGCCATAGCCCAGAATTTGCTGTGGCCTGGTATGCGAAATCCGTCAGTTTTTGTGCTTCAAAGATCTGGCGTTGTGGCCACACCACACGCGAATCAACATGCAGTTCGATCCTTTTGTGTACCTGGGCCGAGCCATCACTACTTATGAGTAGTCACGTCGGAAAGAGACCCAGAAACATGCGTTACTGAAGCTCGTTCAATTTCAGATCAGAATACAGCTGCTGTAAGTTTAATTAGGGCTTCAATCGAATCCGGTTAGGACATCAAATGTTGCTGTTATTGCTGTGTGACTGTTCTTCGAAGTGTTTCATACATAGTGATTTATGGGCACCGATTGTTACTTTGACCTCTGGTGGTGAACTGAGATTGGTGTTGTGGAGAGAGTATACTACACAATCTGACAGTCTTATGTTGACCAACTTAGAGGTCAAAGTCGCTTTATTTCAAGCTAGAAGACCGTATTTTTTGGCATCCAATCATTTTCAAAGCTCAGAACTATGTAATATTGCAACGGAAATTCCCTGCGGTTTTTCTCCGTGGAACCGACAACACCATTGACACAGAAACTGTTCAAAAGGACTACCTGGCTTGCTAATCAACATTTACCCATTAATTAAAAGTTATTCTCATTAAATGACCTTGGCCTTGGTTGAATGAACTCGGCACGGGACTGCAACCACCCGCAGACCAGAACCTAACGCTCACGCTCACTAACAGCCCGCATTGTCTGACGCATTAAAGTTAAGCGAGAAAGCACAAGTCCCTCTAGTCTCATATCTAACCAATGAGACACAGCAGAACCGATCGCGAATCCTCAGGTCTGCCGACAATTTTAGCGTTTCATCTTGATGGAACATCGAAGGGAATGCAGAAGGAACCGAATGTAACTGACCAAGAAAATGTTGTAACAGCATAACTAAGCTTAGAAGACAACCACCCTCCCTATCGGAGCCGACCCCCCCCCCCGAACTATAAAGTTGGGGACACCCTGAGAGAGCTTATGGGAAGTCAGTTCTCACTCTGTCCTCTAGTGAATGGATACCGCGGTTTTTGTGACTTCTGGCTTATTTAGAATAGCCACATTACGCTTGTGTGGAGGATCGTCAAATGCAGGGGTCGAACAGCTTGCCACCGACGAGGTCCGTCAAAAGCAACTCGATGATTCATACTAACCACAAAACTGTCCGTGGGTGAGAACGTATTCCGAGCCATTCGCCTCAAAGAATCATCGAGGCCTTGGGTAGTGGGTTAAGGGTGCCTTTTCCATGGTAATGCATTCTAGAAGGGGATAGCTACTCTTGCGCCGGTTAATTAGCTACATAAAATTCTCGCTGAGGAAGTAACTAGCTTCTGGAAAAAAGCCTTCACTAAGGACCGCGTATCGATAAGGAAGTTAGTTAGTAGATGAACGTCAGTGGTTGGTTACTAACTACTAACTAGTAACTGCGCTGCCAGAACAACTGTCGTGGACACACATGTGATCTTTGCCCGACAACTCAGTAGTTCATATCTAACAGAGATCACCTTTGGTGTCTTCCAAATACCCAGAGGACACCAGTGTGCTGTTTGAGCACGTGAAGCAGCCAAATTGGATGCATGCGGTGCAGTGATACCACAATACGGTTTTTGAGTAGTATATTGACCAGCAAGAGAAACCGTTATGTTCACTCACGTCTGGAGTGAATACAACTGCTAGTCAGTGCACAAGACTTGGAGTGAGTTACGCTCAACCTATCCATCTGAGAGGGAGGTAGCACCACCGTGTTGTCCAGAAGAACTGAAGTAATTGGCATGAGATCTGCGATCCAGTAAATCGTGTTCGATGAATTCAGGCAGTAGCTGAAATGACGTTGAGAATCTCGGTTTTAACGATTGGCAATCGGTGTGCTGTTCGGTTTTTGGTCCGTTCGTCCAAGGCGAACACTCCACCACCAGTGCGCACGACAAACAAAATGTTGCTTACCAGTGGCCAAAATCCTCACATAGTTCACTGATCGCTGAAATGTATTCAAATCGTTCAGAGAATCTGAATACATATCTGACTGATCAGTCCACTCAACTACTTCAATAACAGCCTCATGCACAGAGTGCTCGTGATTTCCCTCTAATGACCTTGAAAGACAGTAAAATATGTCCTGGATCCGTGCTACTGTGTGCTGTACAGTCGGGACCTGTACTTTCGAAGGTTGATACTGCACTAATCCAAACCGTGTGCATGCTGTTGAAACAAGCCGGTTTGGACCAGGTGTTCAAGCTACATATACTCTTGAGAAGGGAGTTTATGGCTACGCATTTCCAGTGAACTAACGCTCACGGGGAACGGCTCACCAGCAAATGACAACACTTTGGACGATGGGTGTTTCAACAGAAAACCCAAGCTCCATTGAATGACATCAGCAGACTGTCTGGTTCTAGCGTCTAGACCTCCGAGCTAGGGTTCACCCTATTGTTCGGAGGATCTAGAAACTGGATTTTTAACGGAGGCTGGAAAACACGACGCGGAATTACGCGACCCAAAGTGGACTCGAAGTATGCGCTGTATGGATTGACAAGGTCGTAAGAGACCTTGAGTCATCCATTTAGTAGGGTCGTTCCAATCTAGGGAAAAATAAAGGATTCGCATTCATGTGCATTCTTCTTTACCAAAGTAAGCGAGCGCTACTCACAAGTCTTCGCTCTTCTACACCAAATTTTTCATTCGCGGCTTCGTGAACGTACACCAGTGGCCGAAAAGTTCACACAGGTAGTGTTTTCACTGTTGTTTACTTGCGGATTGGTCGCGGCCATGTCTGGAACTTTTAACGCTTTCCAGCACGAGTCGTAACAAATGGTCCCAAGGATATAGCAGATCCGTCCAGTCAAGATTACTATGAGCCTACCTTATTCGGTATGAATGTGCGCACACAATCCGTCGGCACAATGCCGCCAAAAACCTGGGCCAGATGTGTACTTCAGATTAAAAAATCTTCCTAGTTTCTATGCAGATAATCTGTTTCCATTCGAGAGCTGTGTAAGAGCGTCAAGTGGAATCCATTCTTCGCTTTAGTTCTCACCGATCAACCAACGTCACTTAAATACTGACGAACAGTGTGGCCATGTAGCTCAACGAGAAAGACTACAGCAGTGCGGGTTAAAATGATCGATTTGAGGCTACAAAGCCTGACCCGTGGTGTGCGATCTGTTGTCTGCTACCTTAGTTATGTACCTTGAAATCACACAGGTGAAACTCTGCATCCGATCAATGAAGGTAGGCGGCTGTACAACCGAGTGAACACCTACTCTTCACTTTTCTCTGGGGTTCTGAAGTCTAGCTGTCGTTTAGTAATTATCTACGGGGGGGGACATCCAAACGATTTAAACCCTCAGTGTATTCAGAAGATGGTATGGTGACCCACACTTGTCAAGACACGCACCCAAGGCACAAGCATTTACGCGGCTAGTACAAGGCATTATTCAGCTTAGTCCATGAAGATATGGTCACAGACAGTCGTTGCTGAAGGCTCAGCCTTCTGAAAGATCCAGATTACCAAGGCAGGAAGTTTCAGTTATGTAATCGGATTCGCCCTCGTCCGTCATGGTCAGACTACTGGAGACTAGCAAGTAGTCAGCGACGGTTTGCGCAAAGCCGAATTTGGTGCTAAAAGCAAGTCATTTGCGCCTCAAGGAGTTATATCAAGAGACACATGCCTTCGCAAGCCATCAGCTGGCCTAAACACAAAGACATACCAATGGGTAGTTGCAGTGGCTACCTGTTTATCATCAAAGGTATCATTGTCATCCATCGATTCCCTCAGTTTTCAGCATAATACTGGACTTTTCTCAACATGCAGCTGTTACTGGGATCCATCCACTGCCAAGTCATCTAGCTGGTAATGAATAAGCTGGTGGAAGTTCAGTAATCCCGCATTGTCATTACAGTGTCAAGCAAGTAGCCATTAGAAAATGGAAAAGCCTTGCCTCTATTCCTGGCGGTTAATTTATCACCTGACTTCCAAGGTCTATCTTGCCAAAGCAAGTGCGTCTTCACTTTGCGCAAGTACACACGGTCAGGTCCTTTCAAATCGCTTGCCTGTTTTCAACAGTCAGACGTGTCCCAGCTCGGTGCTCCTCACACTTACTATGCCATTATGTCAAGTACCAGGTCCTTGAAATCATCCAGAATTTGCGTCGCAGTTCAACATGTAGTGACAGTTCGGAGATCAAGCCCCAAGTCCCGCTGTTCTGCCATTGTATAGTTGGTTTATGACCCCCGGAAGTTCCGCTACTTTGGGCAAGTCAGCCACGTACAACCGTACAACCGTATGTTGACCGAGTGGGCTTTATAGTTCAAATCAACTCGTCCTGGCCGGTTAGGTAGTGATGACAGTTGATATTTCTAAGCGTCCAGAACGTCTTCAGACATGCTGAGTTTTCTACCAGTTTTTTTACTGTCCGCTATCTGCTGAAGATTTTCGGATCATAAATTTCTTTTTTGTGAAAATGGCAGTCTGCCTACATCTGTAGCTCTCCACTTCGTCATGCCCGCCACTCGCTTCTTATTCTCCTCAAGTGCTCCAAAAGTTTGGCCCGGAGCTTCTGAGTTCCCTTTGTATTTGTCAGATCAAAGAATGTTTTGATGAAGGTCTCCGTTCTTACTTTATCTCGTTTTATCCTCAATAGCTGTATTGATATTTGTTCGTATTCGAACCCACTGGCTTCCGGGGGGTGTCCACGACTTGTTCATCCGTCAGTCTTTGTGTTGCAGCTCCACAAAAGTTCAACGCAGTTTTATCTCAGCTCCGTGTATCACTGTTTTGGTCATATATACACATATGTATAAAGCATTAGGTGACGCTCTACGCACATTCGGTATTTTGTAAGCCAAAACGACTGGGTATTACCAAAAATGCAAACGTATCAAGTTCCAGATTACCACCAATGGAAACAACGGCTCCGACTAGACTTGGAAGCTGAGTTGTCCAGACGTACTCAAGAAGCTGTTCAAACCCCACCACGTGAGCGGCTAAGGCAGATGAGGATGGACTACGAGGCTCGCGAATCCCAGCGTGCATTGGTCGGTCAGCTGCATCGTGAGGAGATGATCTTAATGCAGAACAAATTTCCACATGACTCGAACGTTTCAAAGCAGAAAGACCTCGTTGTTAAAAAACCCAATATACTTGATCCAAAACTACACCCTGTAGCAAGGAAACAACAAAAACGTCGCCAGTGGGAACTTAAGGCGCACCACGCGAGAGAGCTAGTTACGGTGATCAAGCCAATCTCGAAAGAAATGGGGGAGGCAATATCAAATGAAATATTTCAGCTGGAGCCAAAAGATAGGGAGGTAAGTATATTCTTCGCAATTGTCCCATGGTTATTTACAACCCTCAGCGAATTTCTCCCTACATTTTCGTATAGAATATGGGGGAAACGGCTGGTTTCCTCGATAAACTGCCTGAGGATAATAGGCGAGAAATAGTCTACCGTGATTTGTGTTCATTCAGCGCTCGCTCAGTCCCACGCGATTGAAATCGGATATCACTCACCAACGATAGCAAAGAATTGCATCCTTTGATGGCCTTGAGTGGGAAAGACCACGCTGCGCTCGTATGGAAAGCAAAACTCACACACACGTGAGTGGTAATCATGGTCGGGAACACTCGA
>NW_008752000.1:406650-425951 GCF_000715545.1 Opisthorchis viverrini | reverse complement strand
ATCATCAACAACAACAACAACAACAACATCATCATCATCATCATTATCATCATCATCATCATCATCACCAACAAACATTCGAGGTACCTGGACCTTGAACACTCAATCAGACAGTTTGAATAGATATTGACATCGTGTGCGCCAATGACATCACTTACCCGTCATATCGTTCACTGTCTCCAGCCAGGCACCAGGAGGGCTACGTGGACCCCATCCTGGATAGGGAACAGTACCAAGGGCGCCCAGACGTTTCGCATCATCTTTTGTTTTTTTCTGCCATTTCATATTTCGTCCACCTGTGGGTTTCCGCCGAGGAGAACATCGCCGTCCTAGGTAGGCGGCAAACTGACACGCATATCAAGCGACCCAACCACACCGTCTTGCAGTCCTGCATGCATTCTTCACGTGAATTACCGTCTGCTTCAACAAAAACATGTACTGTGATCACTTCACTCCGAATTCTTTGGTTCCAGCAGACTCCAGCCATAGTTCTGAGGCATCGGTGGTCCAATACCCGAAGATGTTTCAGATCCTCCACTCAAAGAGGCCAAGTCTTGCAACCGTATAACAAGTATCCAGCATTGTAGTCTGATATATATATATCATTTGAGACCCAACTATTTGGTTGTGAATGGTTGCGGAATTTGTAGAATGCAAGCGCACATCACTCTCGCTTGAACAGTCGTTCTTTTGTCCCGACGCAATCATCCACACCAGAGGGGATAAGCACAGGACTAGAATCTCGCTCTTATTGGAGCTCATCAGCAGTGCATATCCTTGGCCATGCCAGCGTTTGAACTCCCCACAACCGACATGCGAGGTGAGCGTGTTACCAATACTTCACCAGCACACGCTGGGCACCCCTGAATTTTCACGTATAAACAGGTGAGAATGTTTGCGTTTTTGAGTCATGTCGTCGTTCGAGGTTTACGACTCACATCACTCAAGCACGAATATGTTCACTGTTCAGGTTATGAAAATTCAGACGCGTTCAGCGCGCACTGGGGGAGTGCTGGTAACATGTCAGATGTGTGGAGTTCAAACCCTGCCACGGCCGAGGATGTGCAATGCTGATGAGTCCTAATATGAGCGAAGCTCAAGTCCAGTTGTTTCCCTCCCTTTCGGGTGGACTCACCATAATGATTGCGCTAGGACAGGACTGTTTAAACGAGGCCGCATGTGGCGCGAACGGACATATGGAACTTGTCAATAACGATATCCTGTAAGAATGGCATTTCTCCCGACTGGTTTTTGGTAGTTGCGCTGATGTGCTGGGCCCAAACCTGCTGCACAACTTGAGTCAGTGTTGATGCGAAGTGCTCAATAGGCCTGACCTGCTAGAATACCATACAGGAGGTCTTTGAAGTGTTAAAGTCACCTGCCAGTGGCAGGTGTAGGGCTTCTATGAGGGACAAGTCATCTTCGATATTCGGGAGTTGACTCCTTCTTATCCACTACCTTCAAAGCTAGTGCAACTTCCGAGATGCCTATGGTTTTGCACAACTTCCAGTGTCACTCCTTGACCTCTCGGAGACATGTTCAAAGACTGTACGTCCCTCAACGTGACCTTGTACCATGTGGCTACAAAGCACATGCCGAAGGACTGAATGCCTTGAACCAGCTTTCCTAGTATTGCTTGTACATTCTGCGCAAAAAAGGTCAAACATATGCTTTTTAGGAGAAGGTTTTCCGTAGGCAAAGTTAACCGAGTAGCCCAAACAAGAAGCGCCTTAAGGAGAGTTCTTGTTGAAGCAGGTTTGAGTCATCTGAATGGCATTGTAGATGATTCCCAAACAGCTGTACAGTGCTTCTCCGCTCTTCAGCACAAAGTGGCTTCACTGACAGGACTAAATCCTTATGAAATGCTTTTTTTGAAAGAGGGGGATCACTAATCGGAGTGGAACAGTCATGATACGCAAACGAATTTGGACCCACTGACCTAGGTATCTGCCCTAATCCTCGGGGCTCTAAAAACGAACCTCAAGTCTTCAATAACTAATTGCTAGTGGCCAGTGATTGACAAAGGAAATAAGTTATCGCCACGTCTAATATTGGTTACCGTTGAATTTCTATTGAAAGCAGAGTAGCAAATCCATCTGCAGACTGTTGATTTAGGGCTTGCAGCGCAGCCAACCAGATGTAGGCCGTTTATTAGAGGCAGACGAAGAATTTTCAGCAACCTTATGAGTAGTGCATTACGAAGATACATGTACCACGAATATCGTAGCAACTGGAACATGCAACATCACAAACGAGAGATTTAGCCACGTTCCAGGTGAGTCTCTCGCAAAACCAAATTTGTTTGCAAATGAGTGTACCTCGCTAAACATACATTTAGTTTTTTAGTCATACATTTATTTGCTTAACAACTTGGTTTTTATGGGATAATCACCTGGAACCCAGCTAAATCTTTCGTTTATGGTGTTTTTCTCGACGGAATTTCTTGCACCAGGCCGCCTGGTGTTTCAGTTGCTACAGTATTCGAGGTTTCGCAATACATTTTACAGACGTAATGTACTACTCACAAAGTCAAACATTACTTGGCCAACTTAAGAGTATCGTACTACGTCTGTAATTAATCGCATTCGGAGAATGGTAGCTTGGACGGTGTTGCGTACGAAGTCGTCACCTAGGAACACCGCTCTTTCACACGCTGTATCTTCGGAATGGTTCGTAGTTATGGTCAGTATTTCCTAGCGGAACAAACATGATGACGTGGTATTTAATCCTATCATTTAGTTTCACATCACTCTCGTTTTGAACAATCGTCCTCCTGTCCTGGAGCAATTATTCATGTGAATCCACACCAACGGGGGGGAGGATTGGGCAACTTTTGTTATGTTATGTGGTGATGAGCTCTAACCAGGGCGAAACTCGAGTCCAGTGCTTCCCCCCCTTTGGTGTGGATTCACATGAATGATTGCGCTAGGACAGGAGGACGATTGTTCAAAACGAGATTGATGTGAAGCTGAACAATACACCTCCCGCAAAACCCCCACATAATTCTATCATCTCAAATGGACTCTAATTTGACAGGTCCTGGGTAAATGACTTGAGCTGTAACTACCTATATAGAGCGGGTGTGGCTGATGTCAATTCTGCCGGTCGCTACATAACCATGCCCGAACATTCACCATACTGCTGATGTTGATTATGGATGTCTTTGTTGTAGCTAATTGACAGCACAGAATCAGAGTCCGATACGTTACGAAGTGATGAGAGTCGAGCAATCAATCCAGAAAAGCTGTCCCAGACATCTATTCAGGTTGATCGGCTATCCTGTGCTCCTTCAAACTCATCAATCAGCGAGATTACAAAGCGTACGAAAGCCGTACTGCAGCGAAGAAGATTTTCGATAGGCACGTGTTCTCATTGGCTGACTGGAGAACCCCCGGAAACCAATCGTGAGAGTTCAGGCTACCCGAGGTCGGTTGGGTCCATCTTAAGCTGCTTGTGTGACACAGAATACGACGGTCTCAGCTGGCACATATCATCAAACCGCCAAGTCACCGGTGACCCGTTTTGCTTTGAATGGGACGCGTCAGCTGTACCAGAGGTGTATAGGTTGTCAAAGGATTTCGGCTCTTTATTCACCGATACAGACAAAGAGGTTATGACGGAGATCGAGCGTTTTGCTGCGACGAAGAGAACGTCTTTCAACTGGACCACCAGGCAAGCCCTATTACAAAGGCTTCAACAGCTGACACGAGAGGAAAAACAGGTGAGTCTGTTAGTTACCGTCATTTTACCCGTTTGAAATAGGCTTCGTTTCTGGTGGTGCTGGGTGAAAATGACACATCCACAATTACAGATAATAATGAAATGTATGTAGCACATTTTCGCTGATTAATTCTCTGAGAAATTCAAGTACACTTCACTCTAAACGACTTTCTTACAGCTCGAGGGAACAATAATTTGTGTGGTTTAACTTCACAACACAAGGTTTCTCATCACACATCCTCAAACAAGTGAATGGCGAGGAGGAAACAGTGGTTTTCCCACATTTCTTTATGGGTGAAACCTTCATCTGAGAAGTCATCACTTGAGGAGCCAATCAGCATGTGTCCACGTGATGTGGATTCCGTGATTTAAGCATGAGCGGCACCATATCCTACCGAAGTGCGCGGTAACGGCACTGCTTGTAAGACACTGGTAATCGAACGGTTAAGTGTTCAAACTACTGAGCGGGAGGTTTCGAGTTCAAGATTCTCTGAATGCGAACGGCTGGCAATTCTGCCGTGAGACGAAACAGCTGTACAGTGCTTTTCGGCTTTTCATCATAGAGTGGCTTTACTTACAGGGAAAAATCTCAGTTGGTTATTACCATAGCTCCGCACACTTTACTTTCTCTACATCACTGAAGCTATTCCAGCAGGCCAGTAAATCACGAGCTTTGTAGCTGCCGAAAGTACGGTCAAAATATGCTTCAACCGATGGTCCACAACCAGGTCTACCCAGAAGTTGACTGTACTTTCCCATTCCTGAACTGGACAGGCACGGCAGTGGTAGATTAGCCTTAATACATGTAGGTACTAGGGGAACCAGCTCCGAACGGAACTATATAATATAACAGCCTATGGAATAGGCCGTTTTCGTTAAGGCAGATTTCATTGGTTTTTCTTCACTCGTCCTTGCCAGATGAGTTGCATTCTTAGTATCACTCTTTTGACCCGCTTGTACGCGACAGGGATCAATAGATCAGCTGGCTCGCACGTTCGTTGACTTTTCTGGTTTGGCCAAGCACCCCACGCAATCAGGCGGCTATCAAGACCGGGGTCAACGGTAATAAGGAAGCATTAAGGGGACTGTGGTCCGCGACAATTGGTGACAAGCGTGATAAGCGCATTTTGTCTCGGCAAAATGTTAACTGCTCTAGATGTAAACTCAGTTCGAGTTCACATCACTCTCGCTTGAACGATTCCCCTCTTGTCCTGGCCTACTTCTTCTTGTCGGACCGAATAGGAAATACCGAACACGAGTTTTCGTCGTATTAGAGATTATCAATAGTGCATATCCAAATATTTGACATGAAAGGACAGCATGTTACTTGAACTCCACTAGCACGCACTGGAAGTGCCCAAATCATCGCGTTTGAACAGGTTTCAGCGATGTGGTTGATTTGCCAGTCTTAAGGTGTTTCATTCAAGTACAAAACAGTTAACAGTGCTTTCCAGCATTTCAGTATAGATTGGCTTAACTTACAGGACAAAATCTCCACAAAAACCCAAATCTCACACTAAGTTAATTTTTTTCACTAAAGTTGTTCTGGTCAAAAAGAACTACAACCGGGAAAGAGAGTGGAGTAGCCAAAAGAGTCACTGTTCAAGACGCTTATTCCGTCTATAAGATTGCCACGTCGGTGTAACAGTGATACTACTGATTGCGGGCTTTGCGTCTCTTGAAAAGTGAGATCAATTACGTAACTTGTTGAGTCGCATTTGCTTGAATTTGAGCGACAGTCAGTGAATATCCAGGAAAGTTCAGGAAGACGCGTTCAAGGAGAATATGGATATTTAGTCTTTGTAAACAAGGTGCACATGACAGTTTCTGCTTCCTTATCCAATAGCCTGTAACGGTTTAGTTGGCATTTTCTAATAAATAACTCCGTATCTAAGGCCTTCTTCCCTTCACGGCTAGACCGTTGCTTTTATTTTCAGCTTTTCTACTTTAGCGCCACCAGGGCTGCGTATTTAGTGGCTACGACGAACAGTCACACCACGCTACCGGACGGTACTCAGATGAAACTTGGCGGCTTCGATCAACACTGGGTGAACAATCAGGGACGTCAAAACCAACTGTTGTCAACGGATTCTGGAACGAAGTTTTATTCTTCAGATGGGAGTCCAACTATTGAGGACGAATCAAATCATCTAGAAGCAGATGACTGGCAATCAAAAGAGGCTAGACAAGTTCCGGTCTTAAGCGATTGGACTGGTGTGACAAGAGATATTCATGGACCATTTTGGCCCAATGGGTTAGGACCACTCTATCCGGCCCCAATACACCTACGCCCAAACTCTGAGAAGAAAGATGAAACAGAGAACGTCAGTGCAAACTGTGAGTAAAAATAGCTGTCTGACTTCTAGAGTTGCCACGGTAACCCCAGGATTTCAAACTGGAATTACCTTTGTAATTTCAGTAGTATTTCATTCATTAAGTGGGAAATCGGAAACAGCGAAATATCACACTATTGTGGTTCACTAATCGTGGTCAGTACTTATTCAATCGTATCATATCCATCGGAAAAAACGTCGACACTTTAGTGAGAAAACACTCCCATAGGGCTGGTGGAAATCCTTAGAAGGAAACAATACCTGTTTCTTCATTCTTTGGATTCATCAGGTGTACCGAGGTTCTGAGTTCCCATCAACCCTTATTAATAATAAGCGGCTTAATACATGCGTTTGCCAGTTAACTTGATGCTAGCGGAAGACTCAGATTGATGTCTAGACGGAACGCACTACTCATAAGGTTGCTGAAAACTCTTCGACAGCCCACAGCCGGTTTCGACCGAAATTCTATGGGCTGCTTCGTTAAACAGGTGCATTGCCATATTTTTTGTCAACTTTATGTTCTACTTTACCTCAAATTGCATACAGCTTTCCACAAGTACTCTTATTTGCACGTGAGTTCAACTGAATTCAGCTGAATCTCCCGTTTAGGATGGTCACGAAGAAGCAAACTGCATTCATTCTTGTAACGGGTTTCACATTATGCGTGCTGATGTTGAAAATCTACAGTGGTACTTTCCAAGATAAAGCTAAGGGCCTTTCTTCTGAAAGATTCTTTTGAAATGTTTATCTCTTCCTGCAAGGTCAAGTCGACTCGTTTTTCTACAGAAAGAATCATCATCAGTACACACTTCGTTTTCCCCATCAGATGTGTGGTTCTTAAAATATATTCGACCTTTAAAAAGGAAGGATTGCATTGCAAACCTCTAGGTCATTTTTCGGCGATCACCAGTCGACTGGTGGGCTCAAACAGCTCATTCTTTCAAGACTTCTCACCCTATATAATATGATTTGCCTTGGTTCAAGGTCACACGCGAGGCGTCCGGAAACAACCGTCAATTTCAATAAAGACCAGAGAGACAGAGAGAATCTAGAAACTAGGTTCAGTCAAAACGTATAGGACCTGTGTTCCAACGGTGCATTATATCATTCAACTTACTAGGTTGCATTATATCGTTCAACTTACTAGGTGAACCAACTCCGAACGTAACGGGACTACATGACAGCCAATGGAATGACCGTTTTCCTTGAGACAGATTTCATTGATTGTTCTTCAGTCGCCCATGACAGATGAGTTGTATCCTTAGTATCACTTCCTTGACCCACTTGTACGCGACAGTGATCGATAAGATCAGCCAGTTCGCACGTTTATTGATTTTGTTTCTGGTTTGGCCGTGCGCACCGGGCTATCAGCCGGCTATCCAGACCGGAGTTCATGGTAATAAGAAGGCAATAGGACGACTGTGGTCCACAAGACAAACTGACTAAGTTTGATAAAATGTTTTCGATGATGATGTTGCTCATGACACAATCGTACTTGCTGTAAGATAACCAGAGCATTGAGTCCAGTGGACTGGAAAAAATCATTACACACTAATGGAAAGTAGTTGGAAACATGCCTTGAAAACCGAAATGTTTGTCGCACTAGCGGCGCTTCCGAAAAGTATGTATTACCGTGCACTGATATCCCTTGAGATTTTTCAGTCTTCAGGAAATCAAGCCACCTTGAAAGTTTTTACCTACCTTATGTATCTGACGGAAATGATGCTTTGTAGACTCGCTGTTGCGTATCTCCCAAGCCACTGCAAAACTTCAGGTCACAGGCGATCCGGAAGAGTGCTTGATTTCAAGCTGGTTCGTGCCACAAGTGGTGTACGACCGCGAGACAAGCGCACGCTGGACGTCCGCTATGCTTGAGGCGATGGGAATGAGTTCACAGCTGGGGAATCCCCGTCAGTTCATCAGCTGGATTCCTCCAAGCCTAGTTTTTGAATCCAGGTTCGAGTGTGGAAACTTGAGACAGGCCAGGAGGATGTGAGTCACAGGCCGTCTTTATTCATACTACGATTATCATGGTTACTATTCTTACTTAATTTGTTACCGTGTTGAACCTTCATTGTCAGAGAATACTCAGTGCACATCAACAAGTATGCTACATATTACAAGTGGTGAACATCGCTCAAGTGTACACAATCAGGTAGTTTCTCTGTGTGCACAGTTTCGTACATTTTAGGCCAACATCTATGGATGTTTGCAAAGGATACTTGGTTCTGTGAGCGAGATTGCTCAAGTGGTTAGAGCGCGAATTTATTGACCGGAAGGTCCGTGGTTCGAAACCGACTTCTGCCCATAGACTTCCCCTGTCTAGGATTGGGCAACCTGGCAGTATCCAAGCCCTCGTGCTTCCTTCGGGTGGCATGGCAGCTAGGCACCGGAAGGGCGCTACAGCTGAACGATTTTTTCTTGGGTAAGGCCAATCAATGCAACGGTTTCATCCTTTTTGGGTTCTGGACGTGACAGCCTATAAAATAGATATCAAACAGGACTTTTGAGACAGTGTATTTGTATAGGTGTGTATCAGGCCCATGGGAGACTTATATGGTTAGCAGGTTTAACCCCCAGGTTGGGGAATCTGTTTAGCTAATTAGTTAGCTGTGTTTTCTCGGCCGGCTATTGTGATGAAGACAGTTGCTGTATCATGGATGGTTAAGAGCGCGAGTTACCGCAGTAGTTGAGGCGCGAAATCACCTGGCGGAAGGTCCGTGGCTCGAACCCAGCCTCTGCCTCGACTCGGGTTGTTTAGGCTTGGGCAACCCGGTAGTATCTCAGTCCTCATGCGTCCTACAAATGGCCTCACAGCCAAACATCAAAAGCTTGCTACTTATAATCAATTATTATTTCATTGTCATTATTCACAAATTTATTGCTAGTATTGAACTGATCAGATAGCATTAGTCAATAAAATGCCTTTGTTCTTCTGAGCTCTCACTACCATGGTGACGGCGTTAGCTTGAGTTTGACTGAAATGACCCAAACTACTTATGCAACTAAGGGAACTTGAGGACCGGATTTATTAAGTTCTCTACACAATCGTTCCCTGTTTTCAGGTCTTTTTATACCGTTGAGGAAAGCGGGAACGATGATAGCTGATCCTTGATTTGACCGAATGTTTTTNAGTGCTTGATTTCAAGCTGGTTCGTGCCACAAGTGGTGTACGACCGCGAGACAAGCGCACGTTGGACGTCCGCTATGCTTGAGGCGATGGGAATGAGTTCACAGCTGGGGAATCCCCGTCAGTTTGTCAGCTGGATTCCTCCAAGCCTAGTTTTTGAATCCAGGTTCGAGTGTGGAAACTTGAGACAGGCCAGGAGGATGTGAGTCACAGGCCGTCTTTATTCATACTACGATTATCATGGTTACTATTCTTACTTAATTTGTTACCGTGTTGAACCTTCATTGTCAGAGAATACTCAGTGCACATCAACAAGTATGCTACATATTACAAGTGGTGAACATCGCTCAAGTGTACACAATCAGGTAGTTTCTCTGTGTGCACAGTTTCGTACATTTTAGGCCAACATCTATGGATGTTTGCAAAGGATACTTGGTTCTGTGAGCGAGATTGCTCAAGTGGTTAGAGCGCGAATTTATTGACCGGAAGGTCCGTGGTTCGAAACCGACTTCTGCCCATAGACTTCCCCTGTCTAGGATTGGGCAACCTGGCAGTATCCAAGCCCTCGTGCTTCCTTCGGGTGGCATGGCAGCTAGGCACCGGAAGGGCGCTACAGCTGAACGATTTTTTCTTGGGTAAGGCCAATCAATGCAACGGTTTCATCCTTTTTGGGTTCTGGACGTGACAGCTTATAAAATAGATATCAAACAGGACTTTTGAGACAGTGTATTTGTATAGGTGTGTATCAGGCCCATGGGAGACTTATATGGTTAGCAGGTTTAACCCCCAGGTTGGGGAATCTGTTTAGCTAATTAGTTAGCTGTGTTTTCTCGGCCGGCTATTGTGATGAAGACAGTTGCTGTATCATGGATGGTTAAGAGCGCGAGTTACCGCAGTAGCTGAGGCGCGAAATCACCTGGCGGAAGGTCCGTGGCTCGAACCCAGCCTCTGCCTCGACTCGGGTTGTTTAGTCCTGGGCAGCCCGGTAGTATCTCAGTCCTCATGCGTCCTACAAATGGCCTCACAGCCAAACATCAAAAGCTTGCTACTTATAATCAATTATTATTTCATTGTCATTATTCATATATTTATTGCTAGTATTGAACTGATCAGATAGCATTAGTCAATAAAATGCCTTTGTTCTTCTGAGCTCTCACTACCATGGTGACGGCGTTAGCTTGAGTTTGACTGAAATGACCCAAACTACTTATGCAACTAAGGGAACTTGAGGACCGGATTTATTAAGTTCTCTACACAATCGTTCCCTGTTTTCAGGTCTTTTTATACCGTTGAGGAAAGCGGGAACGATGATAGCTGATCCTTGATTTGACCGAATGTTTTTACGATCATCCGACGAATCCCGATAGGAACGGAAGCACGCAATGGCTCACCTTTCCAGAAAGCGAGTAGATAAATAGTAAAACCAGAAAACAGAAACAATAAGCCTACAACCCATGCTGTAGACCTCAATTTCGTTACAGCAGCCGATGACTTTTGTCAGTCAATCATCTGGCAGATGGCTTTCTTCCATCATTAAAATGTGTGGTGGTTGCTTTAAAAGGAAAGCCTAAAACCATGTGCAGTGTGATCACCGTTTTTGTTTTTTTCTATATTCACAGTCAGTCCAGTGGAACTGGAATTTCCATAACCTGCTAGGTTTTATCTCGTTGTAGGGCATTACGCCAAGCAATATCTAACTATCCACCAATAACGCCTTTTAAGGTAGTCATGTTCGATCAGATGGTAGTTGATCTGTTTGCCAAGCTTGACATTTGACTTGTCCCCATTCGAGAAGACATCGTCAGTGAGCAGTTGAGTGGGTGCTCTCTCCGTTCATAGCTGCGGTTATATAGCTTGTGAAAAGTGCCGAATATCCTGTCATTTAATCGGCTAATTGGTACATACCTTTAGGCTGAATTAAGCTGAAGAAAAACAACGACCACTAATAGAAACCGCCATCACAACCAACCAAATTCAAGAAAGGAAGACCACAGCACAACGCGAACCGGGAATGGACCAATCAAAAACGAACCTGAAACACGCCAAAACAACCGTCCAACCAATCAGTAATTTACGAGGCATACAGACCACAACGCAGCGCAACTCACGATCGGGCCAATAATACCCTAGGAAAGGTATATACCAGTTAGCCAATCACATGACACGGTATCAGATACTCCTCAAAAACTATATAAATTAAGCTAGGCATGGAGAAAGCATTGACGATGTCTCCTTGACTGGGGACGAAACACTTGCAAGCCTATTGTCAGGCTTGGTGAACAGATCAACTACCATCTGATCGACTGCTGGTAAACATATCCCAGCTACCTACACTTCGACAAATTAACATCTTTCCAGGTAATTTGCAAACACAATGGCTGTGTACTTCTTACCGATGAGAATAAAAAATATAGTGTTTTCATCTTCAAGTCTACTTATTCCATATAGGTTGCGGAGGACACGGGGAAGTGATGCACTCCAATTTTTTTCGTGCTGCATTTATGGATAGAATAAGCTCACGCCGATCTCGGGATACTCTTGTTACTAACTCCATCCTGAAGACGCGTTCATTGTCGGAGATGCAACAGTCACTAAACCGAACTCATCATTCTTCGGAGTACTCTGTCAAGATGCATCCCATTTATTCCCGCATCTGCTCACACTTTAAGTAGCTCGGAGCTAGGATAGTCCGTGCAATAGGTTAAAAATTTCATTCAAGGATCAAGTTAACACCACTTAATGTGGATCCCGTGACTGGATAATGAAGGAAGTCATGGTGAAGAGTTTTCAGGAACCTTGTGAGTAATTTCCCTAATGAAGGCATATCTTGTCTAAGTGCGATTCGATCACACTGCCCGTGACCGAACTATTAAGTGCTCGACACACTAGACTGGAAGGACCGGGATCTATACACAGATGAGAATTACTGATGATTCACAATGAGGATGGAGCAACTGTGTAGTGCTTTTTGGGTCTTTGGCATGAGGAGGCTCTAATTACACGACAAAATCTTTACACGCTACTGGTAGAATTATTCGAGTCTAAAACCTTTGGTCCCAGGATTGATCTCTATACCTCTAGGTTCGATCCTTAAGAAACATCGAGAGAGATAAATCCCTGGTTTACAATCCATTTGGAAACGCTCTCAGTCTGACTTAAGTCCAAATCATAGCCTAAATAAATAATATAATAATCGTTCAGCTGTAGCACCCTGTCAGTGCCTAACTGCCATGCAACCCGAAGGAAGCACGAGGGCTGAGATACTGCCAGGTTGCTCAAGCCTAGACACGGGAAGTCGACAGACGAGGGTCGGGTTCGAACCATGGCCCTTCCGGTCAGTAAATTCGCGTTCCAACCACTTGAGCCATTTCGTTGTGGATTGACCACACCCTCGCTTGAGACACTTTCTAAGTAAAAACGGAGGTTACGTGGTGCAATCCCATGGTTGCAATCACCATTTGGTACAAGAAGCTCCTGTTTATTGGCTAGATGCGTTGTTGTTGAGCAAGGTATTTTTGAGGTTCAGATATTCACATCAATTAAGCGCTTCAAAGATTCCTAATCTATATTATAGGAAACTCTTGGAGCATCTGACAGCTATTCACGGGTATTAGGCTCATTCTGGGTGTTTTGGATGGACCTTCATCATCTGGGTGAGGTGTGTGACATTCTAATTGGGGAACAACCTTCTTGTTTCATTCACTTGTAAAAGAACATTCTCAATTTGGACAGAAACGACCGCTTCCCACACAAAGCACTCATATTTGTTCAACTTTCCTCCGAAACTCCATTTCGCTTGCGTTCACCTCCACTTCTATCCATCTGTCTCTTTTTTCCCGTTTTTGTTTTAGTGGTATGTTCGAATATGAACTGCTACTCAGTCCAGATTTGAATACCAACAGACACGTGCAGTGGTTTTACTTTGCAATTCGGAATGCGATTCCCGGTTTCCAGTACCGTTTTGTGATCGTCAACTTCTCCAAGAAGGAGAGTCTATACAAGAAGGGTAGGTTGAATAAACTACGTTCAGTTCTGATGGACTAGGAATCTCAGCGCCGATTGGACCAGTGATGAGTAGTCAGAGGAAGGTTTTACCGTGTAAGGAAGTATTGTTTAGTATGAAATACTGAATAATTGTTTTATTCGTTGCGCGCACCTTATGAATAGTTAAGCCTGAGTGGATGAACACACCTGTGTGATTCACCCTAACCTAAACGGGGTTCAGCGACACTACCGTTCAGGCATTCCGTTATTTTCGTGTGATCCGCTGTATACTTGATCCATAACTGACAGATTATTAGACGAATAGCTACTACTGAATTAACTGCACTACTGATATTGCAAAATTTCTACGCCACTTAGACAATCTGGCCACCCGCTCAGCCTGAACCTCAAATAGAAAACATGTGATTATAAAACCGAGGACAGGAAGTCCAACTGGGTGTGAGTTATTCCCGAAAAGCCTAGCCGTACGAGACTCAATCGTACGTCATGTCTCCAAGAAGCCACATAATCTTGGCCTCAGAGCAACATGGCTATCGACTCCTTGTGTTAACCCATGTGTGTTTTAGTGAGATGCATTCTGTCGCCATTGCCAACTCAAAGATTTCATCGATCAACCGATAGTTGGCCCGACTGACAACTATTCACACGGTAGTTTGGAGTGAATTGGTCAGGCAGCTATGCTTGAGAATCGTCTGATAGGCTTGCTACCACAAGTTATGATTCAACAGCGTCCAGCACCGGAAACTGAACGGATAAAATGTCAAATTAGTGAGCAAATCAATCATGAATGTTGTGGCTATCTACCTGAAAAACTATCCACAAACCTGTATCGTTAGTGGCCGTCTATTGGTTACGCCTGCACTGAGCCTGTCAGACTACGCGATAAGGAGAAGACGGAGAACTTGGGACACAGCTGTATTGTCAAAACGTACAGAGCTCTGCGTAAATATATAGGATGACTAAACGGCCAAATATGATCGCTCACGTGTTCGTTCGGTACAGTCAATGGCGGTGTTCCGGTCGTGAACACCTCCAGGCCCACTCCGCTGGTCGTATGTTGCTAAGCCGTGTTTGGTGGGCTCCGCCAACGCACCTGCTTTCCGGACATGTCGTACCGATGGTGATCTTGAGAATGCGTCACTCTCTGCACATGTACTTTTCCCATGTCTGGGTGCGTCCTGACAAAACTCGTCTTCTGGATGTTACGTGCACACACGTATACATCAACTGTGCTAATGATGTGTATTTGACATTATTTCGGTTAGAATAGGACGTTTTTGACAGACGATTTCATCAAATCCCGGTATGCATTCAAAGCCTTAGTTGTTGTCTGTCGAATCATCTGTGTATGTCCAATTGATGCACATTAAATTAACCGCCCATAAGCTTATGATATGGAGTACATTGTCTATAAATACAAACTATCGTAAGTGAATACAAGAGTCCAAAGACATGTGGTGTATGCATGAAAGGCAGAGGTCATCTTAACTAACCGATATTTTCACCTTTGGTGTCACAAACGGTTTATTCAGTTGATGTTTCGTGGATGTTCTCCCGAACATCTTGAATGTCAGACTTGCTCCCCATTGAATCCATATCCGAAATCTGTCACTTACTTTTCAGGAATGCAAGTCCTTTTCTACTCTGAAAAACAAGCGGAGCGGAACGGTCGCGGGTGGCACCGTACGGGACAAAACATAAAGTAAGCGAGGATGCCACTGTAGTACGCGAGATACTCAGAGGTCCGATTAGCCTTGATGTGTTTCGCACATACGCCTGAGCGTATGTCCTCGGATTTCTATCTTGAAAACCAATCTTCTTGTTCGTAGTCACACCACTCTCGTTTGAACGGCTCTGTTCCTGTTCTGGCGTAATTATTCCGGTGAATCCACACCGAAGAGAATCACTGGGCTCGAGTTTCGCTCTTATTAGAGATCATCGGCAGTGCATATCCAGTGGCCGTACCGGGATTCGAACCCCGGACATTTGACATGCGAGGTGAGGCGTGCTTTTGTTTAACGATGTGCGTCATACCTAGTCATGCCCTGTTCAAGTTAGCACAACGAACGTGGAACGTTGGAAGTTATAACCATGATAACGTCGTCTTGAGTGAGCCCAAAGTTTGTACAACGATTGTATTTTGTTTTTGGCGATAACGTCTAACGTATGACCAAAATTAGTGGCATTCGAAGTCAATTCTTTGAAGGAATGACCGAATGCTGCATGAATCAAGTAGCGCATTACGAAAACCGGTTTCTCTTATTCACGCAGTCTCCTCTTCCCCACGGTAGACACAAGACTTGGGTTGGCCTTAAACCGATCAGTCCCGTACAAAACAAGAAGTCAGAACGTTATTTTGAAAGCAAACAAAGGGTGAAACATCCGTTTCCAATGTTCGACTACCTAGACTGTATTTAATGTCACCTACTGTACAGGTGTTTATTACATCCGAATTCTGTATTACTAATGGGTTGAAACTCCATTTTCGGTTATTTAGACAGCCTTAAACCGATCAGTCCCGTACAAAACAAGAAGTCAGAACGTTATTTTGAAAGCAAACAAAGGGTGAAACATCCGTTTCCAATGTTCGACTACCTAGACTGTATTTAATGTCACCTACTGTACAGGTGTTTATTACATCCGAATTCTGTATTACTAATGGGTTGAAACTCCATTTTCGGTGTTGTTATTTAGACATTTTAACCGAAATGCAATATTTCACAAACAAATTAACTAGTACAGAACCAAATTAAGATGTTGTTAAGTTACCTGTATAAATAAGACTTGATCGTAGTTCCGCCCATTATTCATGGTCACCTAATAATGCCATTATAAGAACATGAGATATACTTGATTTATTGTTCGTAAAGATGCCTTAGAAGTTACGGGCCGGAAGGTCCGTGGTTTGAACCCGACCTCTGCCTCACGACTTCTCCTGACTGAGCTTTAGAAGCCTGGCAGTATCCCAGACCTTGTACTTTCTTCGGCGGGTGGCATGACAGCCAAGTACCAAAAAAGTGTTACAGCTGATTGGTTATATTTTTTACCTTTTTTTACAAAATGTTTGCGGCTTTATTTCCCACTATTTGTGCTATCAGGTATACGGAAAACACTGAAAATCGATCGAACCCACTAATTCAATCCAACTCAAGGATATATCAATTGCAGTGGGATCAGGTGAGTTTTTGAAGCGCTTATCCGAACCAGTCAAACGTGTGCGTAGAGAATGTACTCCCATTTGAGTCTAAACAGTTAATAGGCTTAAAACCAAGGTTGCTGAAAACTCTTCGACAGCCCATGACCGGTTTCGTCCTTCTTGAGACTCATCAGGTAGGCGCAGTTCCCGAGTTTCCGTCACACTTATGTTCTACTTAAACCCAAATTGGACTGTTTTCGTCAATTTGGTGCTCACGAGAAACTCAACTGAATCCCTCGTTTATGATATCCCACAACTGAATGTGCTGCACACAGGCGCGATATCTCGAATATAGTGCCAACTGAATCAGGAGGCGGCCTGTGTGCAGCACATTAGGTTGTAGACTATCATAAACGAGAGGTTCGGTTGAGTCTCTCGTGAAAACCAAACTGATGTGCAAATGAGGCTTGAAACCAGTTTCAATAAATTACGCACATTCGTTTGTTGGAGTCGTCAGGAGTTGAGCGGTATGTGTGAGGAAGACATCAGAGGCTAAACACAGAACGGCCATGTCAAGGCGGAAAACGCACCTTAGTGATTAAGAATCAATGAGCAGGTAGGTAAAGAAGCTCCGCCAGCCTCCAAGCATGACCATATAATGGTCAACCTCGAAACATCAATGCAGTAAACGTCCGACGCCAAGATGTGGCATGAGAGATGTATTTGCTTTGCTGCTGCGCAAATTAAGGTACCCCTGTAGAAACTCGCTTCTTTGGATGTGAATATACTCAAAACTCTTCAGTTGAGTTTTTCTCCTAGAGGTGATACCAATTCATGCTAAAAAGCGGTACGCCTGTTTCTTCCTTTGTTGGAATCATCAGCAGTTTGTATCTCAGTAGGATGTTCCGAAACAGCGACCTTTCGGCTAGTGGTTGAACATTTAACCCTACGGCCACCAGCCGCTAATCCGCAGTATGATTAACTCGCATTCAGACAAAATGTAGCGTCATTCAATCACCGAATCAACACACTTCGTGGTCACGTGGTCAAATACTGACTTGCTCGTCGAGTGACGATTGCTCAGAAGTGAAGTATACTCGAAACGTGAGAGGCTGCTCAGCTGCTCGTGGCCGAAAGATTGTGTACAACCTACTGACCCGGAGGGAACAAGTTCCAAACTTCCCGTAGTTTCCGCTGATAATTTCCAATGTGGATGAAATAGCTGTACAGTGGATCGCGGCTTTTCAGCATAGATTTACTTTGCAAAGTAATTTCAAAGGAAACCTGCTTTATCAGACAGAGGGTTTACTCTCATACCTGTCACATATATACCGGTGATTTCAGAGATGTCCAAAAGCAGAAAAATGAAGGTGACTTCCGGGTCTCACCATCCATCAGTTCTACAAATGCTAAGCAGCATTACTAAGCTGAGTTGGTCGGACACATCGCTCATTGTATATGCTACAATCACCTTTCATGATTCCCATACCAGACCTGTGATAAGAATTTACCGCGGAAATGAAAGTCGTCTATCGAAATACATGATGAAATAGGTGAGATCATACGGTGCACTTTAGGCGCCGTTTTGTACTCTGGCATCGTCTGAAGAGCCTACCTTTTTCTGGAGAAGGAATCCAACGCAATAGACAACCAGGAAAGTGAAAACACACGATGACAAATCACGGCCTTAGCAAATACCTCCTTGGAGGGTTCCTTGCAATCAACACTAGAGTTTGATCAAACTTCGCCGACATCCAATGGTCCGGCTGTTCAGTCGGGTGAAATAAGATTCCATCACTACCCAGAACCTAGTATGCAGGGCATTAACTCTTTGTCCTAATGAACACGGAAACCCTCCTAACGCCGCGAATTCGGTTCAGAATTGACGGATTTGTCCGCTGCTTGTCTAAATCCTCTTTTTGCCCAAACTGCATGTAGACAAATGATCGTTGGCCTCGAGGCGGAATAGCATTTTCCATGAACCCTCGAGCTTTCATGGGTGCTCGGAAAAAATTGCAGGAAAGGTTAGACAAAGTGGTAAATACTAGCCTGAATAAGCCACCTTCATAAAGCGCAGCTTTCGACTTATACAGAGGTGATCTTCATACTTTGGTGACTCATTGGTGTTGTTTGGTGCAATGAGATCGGGACAGAATTCAGGTTGACCCTCCTGGGCCTGAGGTTGCGTGTCGCTTGGCAGTCTTAGCAGGATAGTACCTGACCCAGCTGCTCAGAAGCCTGACTGTCAGTCAATTATTTTAGCTGCCTTTTTGGTGCGAAAATTCACATACTTCTGCACATGGTTCTCATACAACCCAACTGTCAAGAATTGGGCTTTTAAAACCTTTTGATATTTATATTTGCAATCAACTATTCATAAGGTTGCTGAAAATTTGCCGACAACCCACGACCGGTTTCGCCCTTCTTGGGGCTCATCAGGTGAGCGCAGTCCCCGAGTTTCCGTCAACCTTAGGTTCTACATGAAACCAAATTGTACGAAATTAGAAACCAAATTTGGTTTTGCGACAGACTCATCTGAAACTCAGCTGAATCCCTCGGTTGTGATGTTTCCAGGCAACCGAATTTGATGCATCAGGCCGCTTCATATCTTAGTTACTACGATATTCAAGATATTGCGATACATGTATATTTGTAATGCCGAGTTTCAGCTGAGTCTCTCGCAAAACCAATTTTGTTTGCAAATGAGTATAGTTCCGTACTCATCCGATGCTTCCTGAGGGATCCCTGCGTCTCTACCGTACTCAGTTAGTAAAGTGCAATAGATTTGCACACCTCTTTAAAGCCTGGAAGTCCGCTGACCGCTTCTGTTGGCGCTGAAATCAGCTACGTGTTTTCCGACGAATATTGCTTGTCATAGCAAAGGACGAGATGAAACGGTTTTCTAACTATTCTTCTCCTCGCAATATTTGGCAAAAATGGAGCTGTAGTCTTAATCTTTGATCAATGAGTCAGATGA
>NW_008752000.1:385883-405525 GCF_000715545.1 Opisthorchis viverrini | reverse complement strand
TATATATAAAATATTCCAGCGGGCTGCACAGCTGTTGGTCATTCAAACTGTACATCCGAAGAAGTATCCAAAGTCGGCTTCTGAAAATCAATTGAGTGACCGGAAAACGTTCAAACTTGGGGTTCCAGGCCGTTCTTCTATCTTTGCCAATAGGTTAAAGGCAGCTACGTAGAGAGCATAAATTCTAGTAAAATATCACAAAGCCTCCTTTTGAAGGAGGCCTGGCAAATCTTTGACCAAAAGTGCCATTTCCAAAGACGAACGTTTTCAACCTGAACGTTTTTAGATAGCAATGATATTCTACACCACCCAGGTGGATACATATCAAGAAGATGCTTAGAAAACTCCTGATGTATTAGAAAAGTTGTATTTTGCGTAGTGTCCAGGTCTTTTCCAAAGCTCTCTGAATGATGCTGGTTAATTTTCCCTGGTCTTTCACAGACGTTCCCTCATGCAGATGATTTGTGCTACATGGCCTACTGTTATCCCTACTCGTTCACTGACTTGAAGAGCGATCTGAAGGAGCTGGTGCGGCAAGCGAAAACAAATGCACTACCTGAAGGAACAGTTTGCTGTGAAATCATGTGTCAGACCCGAGTGGGAAATTCATGTTTCCTAGTAACCATTACGGATCCCGGTAAGTGTGTTATCTTGCCATGAAACTGATCATGGTGAATGGTTTTTCGTCAGTCCAGTGGGCCATCACGTGTTTTGAGATTTGTTTGCGAAATTGGCTGTGGAGATGCCGAAAGTTTTGGAATGGTGTATGTGCTCGGAAGTTGCACCAAATCCAACGGGAGTGTGAAGCACGAAGTCAAATAACAAGTCTTAAAGGCAGGCATTGGCGCCACCCCGCTGCGGAGTTATTTATTAGAAAATGCCAAGTGAACAGTTTCAGACTATTAGACAGGGAAGCAGAACATTCATATGCATCTTGTTTGCAAAAACTGAATATCTATCTTCTCCTTTAACGCATCTTCCCAAACTTGCTTGGATATTCATTGATTGGTACTCAAGTGAAAGGAAATGCGACTCCACAAATTCCGTAATAGATCTCACTTTTCAAGAGACGCAAAGCGGATTTACGTGAAAGCATACTACTAGCATGCCTCATCAGTAGTATCGAAAGTTACACTTGTACCATCAAAGAAACCATATCACTGGGTCTCAAAGTATGCGTTCATAAATGACAGTGCTTTGTGTAGTGCTTCACGGTCCGATTATACCAATGGCGACAATTCGGTAGTTCCAGACTAACCATGAGTTTTTCACTGTGTTGTGGGCCTGACAAGTTCGCTCCTGGGTTAGGCTACGGCCAATCCATCAAGTAGGGAAGATCAAATTCAGAGGCCTGTCCAATCCAAAATTTATTGTACACATAGCGAATTGGGTTGAGCAGTTCCTGTTTATGATTGAGTCGACTGATCCTGTCGACTGTTCCTTAGACCTGTTGCTTTCCTCCAGCATAAACTATTCCATAATACCTAGATGCCAGTGGCGTCTAGCCCACTTGCTGTCGTGACCTGTTTTACCGTTGTAATGTGTAAATGGTCCAGAAAAGGTCCCAACTGAGTCTTTTCTTGGGTTTATTATGAGCGTCTGATCAAAATTGCTGTTAGTGACTGTTGCACATTCGATAGACTATCAGGTGAACCCCTCCGAGAAACTGTCTAGACTGTTTGGGTTTGATGGACGCTTCAGGAAAAAGGAACCAGGTGTATACCACCTGAAGAATACCATACAACCTGGAACTGTTCAACTTTTCAACGTGTGCGTGTCGCAGAAGTTCTTTGAATGATCAGCATCCTGTTTTATTGTGCAACAGATTCCTCCTCTGATTAGACTGGTTCAATTTTCTCTGTTACTTTCAAACGGAAACGAAAATTCCAATTTTTCACATTTCCGCATCCTAAACAATGGACCAAGACTGGTTTGTTTAAATGCTGCGCGAAAATTGCTTCTAACTATGAGTTTGGTACTATACTTAGCGCACGACTACGATATGAACTGGTTTCAACCCTCACCTGGTATCCACGGTTCTCATGCCATTCGTTTTGATGTTATGTAACATACAATCCAGGACCCCAAAGGATCTAGTAAATTGCCGGAAATCATTAATTATCAGTAATCATTCCATGACGTCAAACGGGGGTCTCTGATCTGTTAGTCCACCTAAGCGAGCGATGAGATGATGTCAACTCCGTGGGGCTTATCCTGTCAAGAAGCAAGGCATTTTACCTGTCACTTAGCCGGCCGTGGTATTGTTTTCAACTACGAAGTGGAGATGCGAGTTTGCATGACGAATGAATTTCTCTAGACGCAGGCTGCCGGAGATTCTCAACAGCTGTTTCCTGCTCCCTAACCTTTCACCGTAGACTGACTTCACTTATAGTGTGAAATCTTAGTTGATACCTTCAGCAAAGATTGCTCTGCCGCAGTCGAAATCGGTTCGCCGTATCTTTCGGATAACATAGTTTGGTTTTTTTTGTTTCTGGCTGAGAAATCGGGTTGCTAGTATTCTCCTCTTGTTCCACTTCAGAAAAAAGCATGGGTCTATCTCGATTCATTGACTCTAACTACTCTAAACTCATTCAGCTTTAGCACCCTTTTCGGTGCCTAGCTGCCATGTCACACGAAGGAGGCACGAGGGCTGGGATACTGCCAGTTTGCCCAAGCCTAGACAGGGGAAGTCGAGATGCAGAGGTCGGGTTCGAACCACGGACCTTTCGGTCAGTAAATTCGTGCTCTAACCACTTGACCCATCTCGCCCCATTCATTCATTGACTGCACCGAAGTATACATCATGACGTCTGGGTTCTTTCGCGCCATCTAAAATTCAACTTTCAGGTCTTCGTTTCTGATTCCAACGTCAAAATTTCCTTCTCCATTCCTCTTTGGAAGACAGCATCGTATGTGAAGGACAAACACTTTCTTGCTGTTTTAAACGGAAAAAAGTGCCAAATGCTCAGATTAACTGAGGTGTTTGGGCTTTGTGTACTGTAATGATCCTTCCGCAGGTTCACCTACGGAAACCTTGTTACGACTTTTACTTCCTCTAAATGATCAAGTTTGGTCGTCTTTTCAGCACCGGTCGAGCTGCCGAAGCAACTACAATGGCACCAATCCGAGGACCTTGCTAAACCATTCAATCGGTAGTAGCGACGGGCGGTGTGTACAAAGGGCAGGGACGTAATCAGCGCAAGCTTATGACTTGCACTTACCAGGAATTCCTCGTTCACGGGGAACAATTGCAAGCCCCGATCCCAGTCACGACGGTTATGGTTCAGTTTACCCAACCCTTTCGGGCTAGGATCCCAAACTCGTTGAAACCGTCATTGTAGCGCACGTGCGGCCCCGGACATCTAAGGGCATCACAGACCTGTTATTGCTCAATTGCGTGCGACTGGCACGCCGCTTGTCCCTCTAAGAAGTAGACACCTGCGCCGCACCCGCCGGCGAACGGCACCATCACCTCCAGAGAGGCAATGAGCACCGCCACCTGCACGAGCACAGAGGACAGGCGTACTATTTAGCAGGCCAAAGTCTCGTTCGTTATCGGAATTAACCAGACAAATCGCTCCACCAACTAAGAACGGCCATGCACCACCAACCACCGAATCAAGAAAGAGCTATCAATCTGTCAATCCTCACAGTGTCCGGGCCGGGTGAGATTTCCCGTGTTGAGTCGAATTAAGCCGCAGGCTCCACTCCTGGTGGTGCCCTTCCGTCAATTCCTTTAAGTTTCAGCTTTGCAACCATACTTCCCCCGGAGCCCAAAGACTTAAAGGTTTCCCGGGGGCTGCCCGCGGGGCCAATAATCGCGCCACCACGGTGACCTGGATTTTACGAGTTGGCGACTCCATTGATCCGAGGTTTCAAGAATGCTACATCATGCAACAATTCTTGCTGCCCTTGCGGTAGTTCAGTAACAGTTCTGATTTTTATTCGTCATTTTAGATAAACTTATTAACTTCATAATCTTGATATTGAGTGGTCGCATGAATTTGGAGGCGAAGTGTGAAGGCCGTTATCAGCAAATTTGGTTGTACTGGTCACTGCTGTTTGCATCGATGGCGCTCCCCAGTCGGAACACATCAATTGCTATGGATACTGGTAAAAATGTCCCACGGGCAAGGTTAATGGCGTGCATGCAACCAACCTGCTACTTTCAATGCATGGTTCCCCTCTACAGACCTTTCCAATGAAAAGCCCACTGACGAACGTGTAGTGGCGCACCAATCACATCAGCTGCCACCTATAAGGTGAAGTTATCGCCCCCTATCTTCTTAAATCACCAGCGAACGAAACTGTGGCAGATATGACCAGTGTACGCGGTTTTTACTACACACCAGCGAACGAAACTGTGGCAGATATGACCAGTGTACAACAAATACGCGGTTTTTACTACTTAAGATGATGCTGATGATGTTGATGATGATGAACTTGCACGCCACAGTTGTCTTTAATTAGTTTTGTTTCTGTAGGTAGCTGCACAGAGCCCCAGAGGAGACCTCGGAGTGCCCAGACCTAAGCGTCATATGCTGAACAGATCACATACGAAAAGTGTGGAAAGTGCAGCTTAGAGTGGAAGCTCTGTAGTACTAACAGCATAAATTTGATTGTTACTTGAATGTAAATCTTCTCTCAAAGCGCCAGTTAGATAACTTGTATCAGGAAGCTTAGATTCCTGAAAGTAACCTCAGAACGCCAGACGCCTACTGCTCCACCGAAATCTCAACAGGGAAGCCAGAAAGCATCCAGGCCAGTCAATTATTGAATCAATTCAGCAAAAGCTGATGAGTGTTCTTGCACGTCACAGAAGCACGACCGAATGTGATCAGCGCTCAGGCTTTTCACAGAGGCACGATCGATGTTGATGGGTGTTCACTAGTGCCTATCAGACAGCCTCGATCAATGTCAGAAAGTCCCCCTTAAATAGCGCGGGGCCGTTGTAACTTTTGCTCTCGCACTCCCTTGTTCGAAATATATAGGTTGTGTTCCCTTCCGTGAGTCCTTTTTTCCGGCACTAGGCACTGGAGCGGATCAGCAGCGGATACCACAGATCGGCGAATCAGCAGATATAACAATTTGCATTCACATTCAGTTAATTTAGGCCATCTACGGGATTAACGATGTGACCGGAAGTCAAGCCACATTCCGTACAAGCATGGCGAACAAATGAGGCGTGAATTCGCTGACACACAGAGATTTATTTACTTGATTTTCCAACCTGGGCTCAACAGACAAAGTGAAATAATCTAGAGTGAATCGGTTCATTTCATCTGTCAGCAAGGATCCGACCAAAGCGGCAGATCCGACCAATTCGTAAAGTGTAGAAAATGTTCACTGCAATGGGATTCATCTGCAAGTTTGATAGAGATTACTGCCTTGATGATTGTCTGTTCGCGCAAAAGCTCTTACGAAGTTTCTTACCTGCGATGATTTCAAAATGTGTAACAAATACCGATACTTTGGATTCAGCAGTATTTCTTATGATTTCTTATAAAGGATGTCACATTCACTCGCGAAAGGTAATCACAATAGGTTATCCCATCTCGATACGTTCCCTGTAATTGGACAGTTGAACAAAGATATTCCGTCGTGGTGTGGTTTCTCAACTACAGTCTTGCGAGAGTGTTAAGTTACATTATTCAAACTGGAACGAGATCACAGTTTGTCTCTTGTCAACTTTTAACAAGCAAATTAGCCTCTGACTCAACCAATAACCAATGCGTTTTTTGGTAACGTCTGTTTGTCAGACTCATATGACTTACCCAGACACGGCACTGGGAAAATTAAAACAGATAACCACTGGAAGATTTTCAATAACTGTCTACAACGAGCCAGTAAAACCGTTTCTGAAAGCATTAATGTTCAGAAATAAATGAATTTTGAGAGTAGTGGTGACTCTCAAACCGTATCTTGAAAAACTCACTGGTCATCGTGATCCGGTTTGTTTTTTACTTTATACTACTTCGTCTTAACCAGTAGTATAGTAACAAGCGTTTAAGTGCCATTGACATCACTCGGGAAGCTCCCTGAGGATGTGCTGAGCATCTCTGTTGACGCCCACTATCACGCAGGAAGTAAGGCTGCAATCGATAGAACCCTATATAATACGCCACGCCGATTGCAGTAATAACTCTCAAACTGTTTTGCTCAGGTGTGCCGGACTGGGAAAAGATCGCGGTTATCCTGACTGCACGTGTTCATCCTGGAGAAACCAATTCAAGCTGGGTCATTCTGGGCCTAATGCGCAGCCTGATCAGCAATAATTCTGAGGCTGAATTTTTACGACGTTCTTACGTATTCCGAATCGTCCCGATGCTCAATCCAGATGGTGTCATACTTGGCAACTATCGGTAAGTAATTGACTCGGTGCCGTTGTACCTAAATGGTAGTCTGGCTGGCGTACAAAGTTCTGTGGAGCAAAACGCTAACCATAGATATGACTCCAATTGCTTTGAAAATTTGGAACTCAAAACTTACCTACACATGAGGTCAGCATCCCGTGATATGATTATCTTTGCATGAAAGCCATTGGAAACTATCTCAAATTTTATTGCTGTAGCCAGCTTGATTGCTTACTGCCTATTTCGGGGTATCAACAATTCGAAGGTTGTAGCTTCTGTTGCATTAGGGTACGGAGACTCAGTGCAGGAACAAGTTGTATATGAAACCATGGCGCTTCAGTGATAACCGTTCACGATGATCTGATAGCAATTTTCTGAAAAAGAGGTTTTACTTTCCTGGTACTGCTAATCCATCATGGGTCTGAATCCAGGAAAAGGGGTATGTTCTGAACAGGATCAAAATTCTCGGATCAAGGCCTCTTGATGGATACTTTGAACATTCGCCGCACTTTAAGCTCATCCCGTTAGTCTTCAAGTGATTCCAATGAGTTTTTTTAAAAAGTACAAACCCGATCTTGGAATGGGACCAGAATGCTACCGTCAAATTCCGCGACAGAGTCTCGAAGAAGATGCTGAATCACGTGGCGTTCATCTTGCAACTAGTCCTGGATATCCTGAAAAACCGGATAGAAGAAGATTCACCTTCGGACACCGACAAACAAGTTCATATTCAAGGCCAAACGGCATATTGACACACAACAATGTGTGGGGGACCACCGTGAGTCGGCGCGGACAGCTAAGTGGAACATACGAATAAGCGCGAACACACGTAACAAGCGAGCTATTAAGGTTCATGTCCTGGGCAAACTGTCTGACCTGCTCTCGATCTAGAGTAGTTTCTGCCAGTCGAGTACCATGGGTGCCGTGGACTCTGACTCGGGTGACCGGCAAGATGATTTACCTCACCGATCAAATTTATTTACCCCAATCTGACAAACTTGGTGCCCTTATCACTCTCACCATTCTCCGACTTACTCTCCAGTTGGTGATTTCACATTCGGGTACTACGTAGAAGCCACGAAAGCGGTCAAAATCTACAGAACCAGGGCTATGTACAACGTTCCCTGTTCGAAAATAATCGATGGTTGTTCTTTTCTCGTCTACTTCGCACCGCGGCCAAACAAACTGAAAGGTCTAACTCAACAGTAGTTTCTGATAGATTGTCACATTACCAGCACTCCTGTTCTTATTTTCAGTAGATCATTTCACGTAAAGTCTGTTAAGCTGGTGATGCTCGGCGGTATTCACGCGGATCTTCGATCCATTAGACCAAAATGGGGAGTTTGTTGGCTGTGACTGTCGTTGCGGATAAAATGCCCATTGTATCTTCATTTTGAAATCAATTTCGAAATCAATTCAGTCAGGACTACCTTTTGCAACAGAACTTGTAATTAGAACCAGTATTGGTACAGGTGTTCCCCACATTTAAGTCTGGTGGACAAGGTAGGGAGGGTCGTTAACATATTTCAGTGATTAGTTTACATCCTCGACATATTTAACGCACTAAACGTATCGTATTGTCAGTCTTCGTGTGACCTTGTTGTGTCTCAGTTAGTACACCATGTAGTATATTGCGGGGTTTCATTGAATTCACCTATGATTAGTCGTGGGGAAAGGATAATCATCCTCAACTATTAGATTGCTAAACAGCCAAACACTTTTCGTGGCTACACATACGCGTCGTTTTGTCAGCTTGCACGGATTCACGGATCGATAAAGAGGGTCGAGGCTTTTGGCCGAGTTTTCCGGGTCGGTTTAGTTCTTGGAGGCCAGGCGCCCCTAATAACCGAACAGCATGTCCATTGAACGGATGTGTCACGTGTGGGCTACGGACCAAACGAAGGCATGCCCTGATTGGTCAGAATGCCAGCCAATCTGGGTCGAGCATCTTTAGCTCGACGCTTCTCGTCCCCTCACGGAGATTCTAACACGACCTTGTGGAACATTCCGTGATTACCCTATAAATACAGCTGTACTGATCGTCCTTCGTCTTCACAAAGGGCTGACTGAAGCTACCGTACCTTTTGGTATACCATATTGGATGGAGCAGGAAGCCAAGGACCGAGACAGAGTTGCACGACCGTTCAGCAAGACACAAAACCAGAATTTACCTATCATCAGATTTTTCCAGGTCAGTCCATAGCGAATAAGCCATGGGAATTTTCGACATCTCTGGTACATCGAAAGTAATAACCCATGACAAGGGTTCACAGTTCAAAGGTAGCTCATCCGAAACACAACTGTTCACATTAAGTCGCCGGCGTTCCGTACACCATCGAACGGGCAAGTCACCGAAATCGCTTCTTAATTCTGCAGGATATCCCTTAGACGTTCCATTTGAAATTTTGTTTAACACCTATTTCTCATTGTCAGAGATAGCAACTTCAGGGTGGTCACTGATGCCTCACTGCCGTAAACAAATGAGGCGACTCGGTTGATAACACCACGCGACGGCTGACGTGGAATAATAGCATTTTTGGATGTAACGTTCTACGCTGAATGCAGGCTGGGATACTGCCATGGCGCCCACACATAGAAAAGGTCTTCAATCAAAGCCTTCTGTTCAAAAGCTTGACCGCAAGACTACAGTAATACAAGCTTTTAAAGAACAAGTCACCAAGTCTGTCCCATTTCCACACCTAGGGGGGGGGGCAGGAGACTCTGCTCGTCAGAGCTGTGTACACTGGCTAGCTTGACGTGAGAAACTTTGCGGATATCAGTGAGGCTCTTAGTGTAACTGAATGAGTCACAGAGGTACACAAACCACCACACCACTATAAAATCCACTCTCTCACAGCAGATCCTCACTTGAGACGCGATTCCTCAAACCGATTGTTCTCACCAGTCCCAACTCTAAAGAACGCTCTAGAAAGTAAGATGTGCAAGGCGTTATGGTGCTCGAGCACGAATCATCGGTATGAGTGAGATGAGATTGCCAACAGAATTATTCACCGATGTCTCAAAGGGAAATATCTGCAGGGGGAGGGGAAGAGACTTGAGCCCGGCCTAGTGACGATTCTGTTACTGGATCAAAAACAGTGGTCTCAAATGAAATTATTAGGAAGGTCAGCTTCCTGAAAGCAACCACTGAATGCCCGAAATCTACCGAGACTCTCAGTTCCGCTAGATGTTGACCAGACAGACAACGCCCCCTCAATATGCAGCGCGTCACAGCCTTGTATCAAACCCAGACAGCGCGAGTCAGCGTTGATCAAGGTGAGACAACGCTCCCGCAATATGCAGCACGTCGCTGCCTCGTACTAAAGCCAGACCGTGTGCGTCAGCATAGGACCAAGTTCAGACAGTGTCCTTCCAATAATAAGCTTGAGGCCGTTGTACTTTTCGCACTCGCACGCACTTGCACCCACTCGCACTCTCGCAACCACTTTTTTGGAATATATCTATTGTGCTCCGTTTCGTGAGCCTTTTTCTCTCCGACACTAGGCACTGGAGCGGGTCAGCAGCAGATGCCACAGGCCGGCGAATCAGCAGATATGACAGAAATGATAAAATCCATGATTTTCTTGACACAGTTGACGGGCCAACCGTAGCCGATCCGCACAAGACACAGCGCATGGAAGTCTCGGCAAATAACAGCCGGCTCAATGAACTGTCGCTTCGGTTATAGGTCAAAACTTCGCTTGTACGCAACGGCCCATGTGCTATATGCATGCAACCGATTGGTCCCATGACTGGGCAACAGGCATTTTAAATCGCTTCGTGAAGTAACGCTACTGACAGGGGTGGCCTCACGTGATCAACAGACTTTCTCAATTTCACAGCTTCATTGGTCTTACAGTTAGCTTGTTTATATCATAAGAAAGCCTTCTGAGACCGGCTTCGACCTGCTCCCTCGCAACTACGTTTGGCCCAAAGACTGAGAATTATCCTAGCATAAATGCCCGTATCTCCTGACGTCGTACTATCCACTTCCTCAGTGCTTGGATTTTTCATGCCGACAATAGCAACAACGGAGTTGTGACGCAAGTGAATTAGAACACGAAAACTAAGTAGGAACGCCTCCACTTCCCTCTAGATGGTCACGAACTTGATCCTCATGTCAAAGTTGTCCTTCAGTGACGTCACTATCGGTGTTTGCAAGCCAACTCAAAACAGTAGTATGCATCAGAAAAGAAGAGAAACTGAGCACATCTGTCGGTGCGTGGAATAACTGTGATTGATTTTTTGCTTCCACCCATACAGACCCAAGGCTTAGGAGCATCTAAGGAACTTTATGGAAGACATACTAATAAAAAAAGAACTGGAACACTTTATTCTCAAATGGCTTCATTTACTTACTTCCAGATGTTCAGTTACCGGTCACGATTTGAATAGAAACTATCGCAAACCCCAAAAGGACGTGTTCCCCACCGTATGGCACACTCGGGAGTTGCTTCGTCAATGTAAACTAAAAAACATGGTAAGTCCGGGACCAGTCTCTGATACGAGGGTAAAGCTGGCAGTACATTTAAGTTACCCGCATTCTATAAAACGCACTCCGTTGTGTTGCCTGGTGTTGTAAATTCCCTTCTGTTATTACAAATGGGGTTAGTACAATCAAATCCATGCCGTAGTGAAAGCGAACCGAAGCCACAATGTCGATATTAGTTAAAAACGAGGTACCGTTTTATAGTGGCCTCAAAGGTGTCGCAAACGGAGACACGATATCACCTGTTTATGTGTTCCAATGTGGTGAACTGCCTTCTGACTCTTCAAAAAAGACTAGTGAACCCATAGAGCAGAAACGTCGGTAGAAGAATTACCGTGCTTCTCGGTATTTCGAAGGCAGAAGGCAGGGGGATCAAAGATGGCTTAAGAAGGCTGAGCGAATGCTAAATTAGACTATTACTTCTCTCCTTGTCTCTGTCACTTTCAGTGGATTAAATCTGGTTCTACTTGGCAAGTATGGTAGTTTAGAAGTCAACCAGCACGTCGACTTGACTGATGGAAACGAAATCGAACAGCGGTTTTTGTGGCTGCTCGGTTTGTTGTCGGTCCGCGCGCTGTTAGCTGAGGCTGTGAGTCTGGCAAAGTTCCATAAGCTGCATAAACGACACTCACGACCGGTGGGTTCTGGAAGGACTCATTGTTACCTGGTCGTTAAGAGCAACACACTAATCATAAAGTTGCTGAAATGTCTTCGAAAGCCCACGAATGATTTCGCGGAATCGTTACTGACGGATGCATTCGAAGCGCGTACGAAGTACATGCATCATTCCTCAAAATGGAGTCTGTTGTAATGACGCTGGATAAACAATTCGCAATGATTGCTGGGAAGAACTTCTGCCGAGGGGGATGAAACTATGAAGCATAATCGGGAACACAACGGACAACTAAGAACGACCAACATATTCTTCAACAATGGGTGGTGAGGTTGTAGGTGATGAAGCAGCGGTAGGGTGATGTCCCCCTCTCCGGAATAGATTCACTTCGCTTGCAGAATGAATTCATATCAAAGTTTCGAAACCATTATCAGTTGTAGAATAGTTCGACGGCCCAACTTGATGTTCAGCAAAAGCGCGGACACATGCATATTCGTTCAGTTACTAGTACTGGATGGAACGGAGATGAATGAGTTGACATACTGGCGAAGATTTTGTTGCCTATTCAGGTACATTCAGGATAGCTCAAACGAACCCGTGATGGCTGTACACAGAATGCTTTTGTAAGGATTTAGAATTTCGCAAAATACACTCATTTGCGGGAGACCCGTCCTGAACCCAGCTAAATCTCTCGTTGGCAATGTTTTCAAATAAAGGAAAGAAAATAAAATAAAGGAATAATCTTGCACCAGGAATTTAGTATCGAATTCAATGGACTCCGGCCTGGATAGGTTTTATTCTACTGTTGACCACATGACTTTCACGGAATTTTTGGTGAAAAGCCAAAAATCCGAAAATACTGGACCGATGAATTTGGGCTGCAAGTTGTCACACGTGTATGATGGTAAACTATTCACAACCGTTATAGGGCCAATGTCTCCGTTGGGCAAAAAAGCTAGAAAGAAATTGTTATATCTTCTGATTCGTCAATCTCAGGTATCTGCTGCTGACCCGCTCCAGTGCCTAGTGTCGGAGAGAAAAGACTCACAGAAGGGAACACAACAGCTATATTCCGAACAAGCGAGTGAGTGCGTGCGAGTGCGAGAGCGAGTGCGAGTGCAAAAGTTACAACGGCCCCACGCTATTTAAAGGGGACTTTCTGACATTGATCCAGGCTGTCTGATAGGCGTTAGTGATCACCCATCAACATCGATCGTGCCTCTGTGAAAAGCCTGAACGCTGATCACATTCGGTCGTGCTTCTGTGGCGCAGAGAACACTCATCAGGTTTTACTGAATTGATCGAATGATTGACTGGCCTGGATGCTTGCCGGCTTTCCAGTTGAGCTTTTGGTGGAGCAGTAGGTTCCGGGCGTTCAGAAGTTGATTTCAGGAATCTGACCTTCGTGATAGAAATGAAGCAGAAAAGGACCGGTGTTTTCTAAACGAACGACTTTACTTTATCCGTCACGTGCCGATGCGAGGATTCGAATAGGTGATAATGTTGACTCGGTCACAAGTGATTCCCCTGGAAATGTTTTCGATTATCTTGGAGACGACTGTATTCGACATTCGTTCGTTGCACATTTCTTCAGTTTACGCACCTAGATACACTCACATATTTACACCGTGAATGAGCAACGTTTTGCAGCGGTTATGATCACGTGACCTCCAAAGTGAAGTAGTTCACGTGATCTGGTTGGACGTAGGCAATCGATTGATTGGATTGACGCTAGAGTCAATGCAAATGAGCAGAAGTCTACAAGTACGAGGTTTCGATTATGCATAAATGATCTGTCGATCCTTTTTTATGGTGAACTACAAAAATAAATCTTTGGTGTATTTTGTTTTCACGCATACTCACATTAGAGAAGTACTCATTTCAGAACTTTACTGGAGCCCCTTCTTAAGATTAGCGAGAAAACTGATGCGAAATCTTATCGCAATAACGGTGCAAAAGTGACCTGGCGGACGCATGAATTGTTTCGATTGAGCACAGCTATTGATATTATACGTTTTCGATGCAAACCAGGAAACAAGGAGTAAATTCGAAAGCAAAACTCATCACAGGACTATTGAAATGCCGTCTTTCTAAGTCATGACAAGAGTAAATCATGAGTCAGAATTGGCCAAGCATTTTTCAAATTTTTGTGTATCTAGTTAGGTGAAAATACATAAAATATATAATGTAAAGAACATAACCAAACTGGTTGAAATAACTGACCTGATTGTGGAGATAAACAGCCATTTGCGAATTACGGTTGTGATAAAGTGAGACTCTGGAGTTCAAACTACAATAATTGCATAACTGTACAATAGCCGTATAATAAATAAATCAAATAAATCTGTAAACAAATGCCTTAAACGTTTGATATTTCAGTTAGAGCGACATTCGAGACATTGAGATACGTTCCTCGGTGAATGCTCCGGAAGCAATTTTCATCAGTTTCCTTGGAGTGTGGTTAGTGGGTTTCTATAATTATCCAAGACAGCTGTGTATGGCCATAGATGCGTCCGAAGCGTTGCGCGAGTCTGGCGGGAAAATCGAATCAATAATGCTGAAGTACGTCAGATAGTTTTTGGTTAAGTTCACCCTCCCTGCACGAGTCAGCTGGTCACAATCCACATGTTACGCTGGTAAGGTCACGTGCTTCGTATGCTAGAAGATTGCTTGCTCCGCACAGCTCTCTTCACCAAGCACTGTGTCGGATGGAAATGACCCAGGAGTGGTTAGTTTACGACCTCGCAACTAACCATGAAACCCCTTAACGGTTAACTTGGTCGCTTTGGTGAAGGCCACCTTACCGGATGGGGATGGATTACGAGACAATCGGGTGGTTCTGAGAGGTGTGGCTGCGTCGCGCAGCCAATAGCGGCCTTGCGTCATGGCTACTGCGTTCACTATGTAGATCCAAATTCCAACCACGCCGGACAGACAAAACCATTCGACGTCGATGAAATCATTGGGCCATCGCGTGCAACGAAACAGCTTCCTACGTTGAACAGCTCCTTCTCACAGCATTCACTGCCAACATGAATGAACCCAGATTTGGTTCCACTTATACAAAGTGGCGTCATTTTTCAGTATGATTGTGACGACTGCAGTGACGAGGGAACTTGCACGCCAACTGTAAACTTAATATGTTTCAACTTATTCTAAACTGAATAACAACCGACCGGATCAGAAGCCACAGTGTTGTGTTTATTATGCCAATATAAGTGAGTGCTAATCATGTTGATGAGCTGTGATTGCCGCCCATAGTTCGCAAATCAGACCACAGAATTATAGTTTAATGAAAACTCAGAAGCAATGTTTGAACTTACCATAAAACTGAGTCTTGATTTGCCGTTTCCTGAGCATCCTGGTGCATCCAGACTGAGCAGTGTTCATTACACGATCCTGACACATCAAACACTTTACTAAGTACTGATGAGTTGTTGGATGCCTGTGGGACTAGAACACACTGACGCGATAATATGTGAATCGACTCACATTTGGGGTGAACGAGAACCCACAACAAAGTATCAAATAAATTTTTATGTTGACGGCTCTACTTGTATGATCCGAAAGGCTGGATATCATGAGACTGACACCGTAGGTGTTTTTCTGTCGGATGTGCGACGCATCTTGGGTTTTGGGATTGACGGGTATAGCCACGATTTAACGATGAAATTCCCACATAACTAGCACAACGCAAGGTGACATGTGGTACAGGTAAAATGCTGTCCCCAATGGAGCAACACCTTCTCGAGTTTCACTGGAAGACTTGCCGACAAGAACACAACAGCTTTATTGCAACAAGCAAGAGCGTGCGAGTGAAAAAAATTAAAATGGCCTCGCACTATTTATTTGACATTGATTCAGGCTGTCTGAAAGGTTTTCGCTGAGCACCCATCGAGATTGGCCGGGCTTCCATGAGATGCCTGAACACTAATCATAATTGGTACTGCTTCTGCGGCGTGTGTGAACACTCATCCGTTTTTGTTTGATCGATTGAGTGATTGACTGGTCTGGATGCTTGCCGGCTTCCCTATTGAGATTTTGATGGAGTTTTAGGGTCTCAGTAGGTCCCGGGCATTCTGAGATTTTCTTCCGGAATCTGACCTTCCTGACAGTATCAAGATGAAAACCATCCCAGACAAATTCATCTCGCTCAGCCTACACCTCCCAAAACGCTCCTTTAGTTGGACTCCGAAAAAACTTTATTCTTCCTAATCATATTTCAAGGACTGGACAACAATTTCGAATAGCATGAGGCTGAAATGCGTACCAATGCACTAGCGACTTTTAAAATCTGAAAACCGGGTTTGAACAACTGAGCAGGTTCGGAGTCTGATTGTTGCTCAATTACTGTTCCAGTCCATTCTACTCTCTTGAATTCCTGATTACTCAAATGCTCGGACATTACGGTTTTTGTCTTAGGGTGTCTTTTTATCGGCCGCTGCTTTTCGTGGACGCTACATTGTACGTTACTGGATACAGGAGGGTCGTTGAAAAGAGCCAATCAGTACTGAGAACTAATGTAGCGGTGTACACTACTGATGAAGCACGCCAGTAGTAGTTGGTCAATCTTCAGATTGCCGTTGCTACATTTGTTGAAAGGCGCTTTGCCTGTATTAATGGCTTAGCTGAAGACAATGGTGAGAAGGGTGGAGTGAGGGAAAGCGGTAAAAAAGTGCACTTTTTTGAGGGAGTGCGATCCATGACGACGTGATCACAAGTTGGAGCACCACCGAAATGAAAAAATCTGAGGGTCCTGTGAGAGTAAGACGCCGTCAGCATTGTTGACCCAGTATGGTTTCCAAAGGATAGCAGACATCGCAATGACACATACATCGGAGCTCCGGGGGCGAGTAAAAAAGTGATGGCAAGCTTATTCCAGGGATTGTTTGCGCAGCACATCCTGGAAGGGTCTGTGGGCACCTTCATTTAGAATTGTTCTATCGTTGCATACTGCACGGAATACCTTTTGAATTAGGCGCTTGTTTGTCTTGAGCGTCTAATGTCCCATAAAGACCAATTCCGATGACTTAATTATACGGCATTTGATTGCCCGCGGGCTGTTGTCAATTGCTTGCACTCATATTGCAGGTCAGTAATCTTCCAGAAGATGTCGAATTGTAATTGCGCTACTCTGTTAACATCGTACGGCCAGTTCCTATAAAGGTCAGTAGAGCTCTTCTCGCAAGACATTGCACAGTTTAGCTTAACTTTATTCAGACTAATTTAGGCATGAGTTTCGAATGAGCAAGCACGACAAAGCAGGAAGACCCCAAGGTTACTAACGGATGCAATTTGGGTCACTGATCAACCCTGAACGTTTGCTTGTTAGACAAAAAATGAAACCTATTAGAAACAATCGTATTCTGTCTGAATTGATCCGTGCTGACATCAGAAGGCGAACTCGGTGAAAAGGCACTCGTACAAGCTGTTCACAAACTGATCAAACGACTGCAGATCTTATAAACTGCCCTCTGGATGAGTTTGTCCCCCCCAGGAGGGTCTACCACCTTCCTCGGTGTGGTGGTTGTCTCACGGAAAAACTACTTGTATCTGTTTGTCTTTGTCTTTGCTATAGGACGTCATCTACTATGACCTTCATGGACACAGTCGACGAAACAATGTCTTCACCTACGGATGCGATCAGTCTCTTCGAAAGGCGCCAAACAACACCGATGTTGTTAATCCAATTACTTTATTACAGGATCGTGTACTTCCATTTCTGCTTTCCAAGCTGGTAAGTACTTCCTCTGAACAGTTTCCGAGATAGTTCAGATGAGTTGAGTTCTTAAAGGTCTTTGTCGAAATGCGTTTTTTTTTCAAAAAGGTTCTAGAACGACCTTCAAAATCACGAAAATGTAGTTTGATCACTTGCGATAAATGAGACATTGCTTCGTTGAGGGAATGCCCACCTTATTATCTAAAAAGGTGAAGTTATAGCCAAAAGCAATAAGATTCTAATACTCTCAGCTTGATTACCAAAGTTAACTCGAAGATCCCGTTCTTAGTTGAAAATGAAACGAATTAAAACGAGGCTTGATAGTCCCTTCCGGCATTCAATCTGTTATTTCTAGCTTCCTGATAGTACCCTGAAAATGGGGGTCGTTCGTGATGACTGTGACGAAAACTGAAGCGAACGCTTCACGTGCAGGGAGCCATGAAACAACATCTGGTCTGCTGGTCCATAGTTTCCAAAACATCTCCAGTTTTCATCGGATTTTACTGAGTATTCAGAATAACCAGCGGTTGATTTTGGATTGTTTTAACTTTCTTCACATTTCCCACATCAAAATGCATTACAGCTTCCCGACAAGTTTTCTCTAACCGCTTGCCGATTCAACATCCAACGCCAAAAGGAGTCCACAAGTCGCGTGGTATTCTGGCGCGAGTTCGAACTTACTCACAGCTTCACGCTCGAGACAACATTCAACGGTTCAAATCTGATGGGGTTTGTTATTGATGATCTTGTATCGATTTGTTTTTGCCGGCAGAAATAAAAGAGCCCAACAAAAACCATACGTTACGGCAGTGAAGCATCGGTTTTGGACACTGGTGTCATGCTGTCGACGACGATGATGATGAGGATGAGGATGATGATGACGATGATGATGATGATGATGATGATGATGATGATGATGATGATGATGATGGAACCATCCGCATGGCCTACGCACAAAGGTTTAAATTTTGGAATAGTTCCCCTTTTTCGTTAAATTGACGAAATTCCGAATTTCATGTTAATCTTGGTTTTTTGGTTCAGGAAGTTAATTTTCGATATGCTTTTGCATTTTGAGTCGCTCTCTTTTTATTATATAAATATTACTCTCACAGAAATAACCGAATCTGAACTTGTTCCGACAATCGAACAAAGCCCAGTTAACCGCGAAATATCGCCAATTAAAACAAATTCTGAGCAATATTAGCTGAGGACTCAACTAGGGTTCCACCACGAGCAGCTGACCAGTGGTGTGATCAATCGGCACGTGACCATGTGATGTGAACTCCGTGAGTGAATGAGAAGTTACACAGTGTATTCGGTCCAACTATGAGCGTCCCACAATGACGATTGCCCTTTCTTCCCCAAACGACTAAGATTTCAAACACTGGCCGGAAGGTCGCGAACCATGATATGCTCATTGTTGACTATTGCTAGCAAGCATGAGACGCTGTATAGGGCTTCCTAGCTTTTACGAGTAGACTGACATCAACTACAGGGCAGAAGCTCGACCTGAACGAGTAAACATCTGAGGTACAGTAGGAATCACATTTCATTTGGCACCGCAGGGGGTCTCCTTGAAAGTTGGTCTGGAATTGAGACTGTTAGCATGTGTCACATCGTGTACGAGAAGGAGTGTTCTGTATCGGCTTTTTGTGGAGCGGAGTAAAATCACATAATATTACGGACCTTGTTTTGGCATTAGGATATTGAATAATCCATTTTGTCTCCAAAAGTACAATTCACACATATCGGACGTTCTTGGACAGTACAGTACGGATAAATTAGCAAGCGTTGTCCAGTGCCGGAAAAGGGTATCGTGGAAAGTGTACTTTGAGGTCTCTAACTCGTCAGCCGAGTTAACAACTAGTCAAAAAAAAAGGGTAAACCACCATCTACACGTTTAGTTCTAAGGTATGAATGTGGCGCTGGCATTCCTTAGAACTTGCTTTAAAGAAAACTCGGTGGTTCGGTTTTCAAGGTAGCTTAATATCATAAAAGAGAACGAAGTTTGTGCTTTTTTGACCTGAATATCTTAGTGATGTTGGCATCAATACTGTGGTACCCAGCTTATGGGTGCCCTCTCCGTTTTTACCATACACAATTGGTAACTTTCTAGATGACCCCCAAGCAATGGCGAAATAACTCAAGTGGTTAGAGCGTGAATTTACTGACCGGAAATTTTGTGGTTCGAACCTGACCTATGCCTCTCGTCTTCCCCTGTCTGGGCTTGAGCTACCTGGCAGTATCCCAGCCCTCGTGCTTCCTTTGGGTGGCATGGCAGTTAGGCACCGAAACAGTGTCAGAGACATTTTTAAAAGGCTACTGTATTGCTCGCGTCACATGCCCAATCGCTTATTTTTAGGTTTGCTCTACTCCATAGACCTTCCTTTAACCTGAAAACTTGCAATGATTATTGAAATTCCAAGATTGGTGTGGCTTTGATGGCCACCACTTCATTAACCCTACTA
>NW_008752000.1:382375-385285 GCF_000715545.1 Opisthorchis viverrini | reverse complement strand
AAATAACCGAATCGAAACTTGTTCCGACAATCGAACAAAACCCAGTTAACCGCGAAATACCGCCAATTAAAACAAATTCTGAGCAATATTAGCTGAGGACTCAACTAGGGTTCCACCACCAGCAGCTGACCACTGGTGTGATCAATCAGCACGTGACCACATGGTGTGCACTCCGTGATTGAGAGAAGAGTTACTCAGCATATTCGGTCCAACTATGAGCGTGCCGCAATGACGATCAGCCTTTCATCCCCAAAACGGTTAAGTGTTCAAACACTGGCCGGAAGGTGGCGAATCGTCTTAGAGATTAAGTTGCCTTTCGAAGACCGCTTTCTTGCCGACATTGTCTGGCATTACACCTCAACTTGTCAGAAACAGTTGGAAGTGTCATTTGGTGCCCATTGTTGCATAAATGTTGCTGATGGATCACCTCGTGGATTTGAAAAAAACATTCCCGTCCCCTTGTCATGAACGGGAGTTTAAAGCGTCAGAAAGCCCATTTAAGATTTTATATCCGAACGGAGAAAATTTTTGCACAAAATGAGCCTGTTAAAAAAAATTACATAATATTACGGACCTTGTTGTGGCACTAGGATATCGAATAATCCATTCCGTCTCCAAAAGTACAGTTTGCAAAAGTCCCCACAGTGGCACCATACATTAAATTGAAGCTAGCAGAAAGTGGCGAGGCTTAACTTATCGCACATGCACTTTTTGCATTAGTGGTTGAGCTTATCTGGAAAAGATCCGGCTGGTCTTCTGATCCCTCACACGATAAATATTCACAAAGAGCGTCCGTAGAAAATCTCACGACAAAAGACTTGACCAACTCTGTTGTAGTAGTCTACTAGAGCAGATCTTTCAAAGGTGTAGTTCGACTGAACAATATTACCTTGTTTATAGAACGTTAGAGTCATCACATAATACAACAGATTGATACCAGTTATCCCCAGTGTTTCCAATCCCAGATATATCATTTTTTATTGCTTAGTAGCTTTCATGAGTTGTCTCATTATTTAAGTTGTTGACCGCTCTTTTCATACCAACCGCTCAAAAACAGCTTTACCCAGCGAGTGTACTTTGAGGTCTCTAACTCGTCAGCCGAGTTAACAACTAGTCAAAAAGAAGGGTAAACCATCATCTACACGTTTAGTTCTAAGGTATGAACGTGGCGCTAGCATTCCTTGGAACTTGCTTTAAAGAAAACTCGGTGGTTCGGTTTTCACAGCAGCTTAATATCACAAAAGAAAACGAAGTTTGTGCTTTTTGACCTGAATATCAATACTGTGGTACCCAGTTTATGGGTGCCATCTCCGTTTAAGACCATACTGGGATATCCCTCGCCCCATATCATCTTGGGGGGGGGGCGAGATAGCTCAAGTGGTTAGAGCGTGAATTTACTGACCAGAAGGTTTGTGGTTCGAACCTGACCTCTGCCTCTCGACTTCCCCTGTCTGGGCTTGCGCAACCTGGCAGTATTCCGACCCTCGTGCTTCCTTCTGGTGACTAGGCAGTTAGGCACCGAAGCGGTGTCAGAGATGAACGAACGGCTGCTCCTCAACAGGTAATTAACCCGCAGAGAGTTGATTCAACGTCTAATACGTGTCCAGACATTTTTAAAAGGCTACTGTAGTGCTCGCGTCACATTCCCAATCGCTTATTTTTTAGGTTTGCTCTACTCCATAGACCTTCCTTTAACCTGAAAACTTGCAATGATTATTGAAATTCCAAGATTGGTGTGGCTTTGATGGCCACCACTTCATTAACCCTACTAACACGCGTTTCAAACCGGTGGGAAGTACATTAAAACAGCGCAATAATCGCTTGCTCTCATCTTCACCGTCCAGTATGACTTTATTTCAGGATATCCTGTTTCACCAACTTTGCAATGTTTGGTTGTAGTCTCAGAAAAACTTCTTAACTCGGCTTAAGTTGTTCATACTTTTCTAACACCTTTATTCCTAAGCCGCATTGGCCTTTACTCGAGTCATCTTCCCGGATGAATTAGTAACTTTCTTTGTAGAAGATGAGCAAGTCAGAGTTGAATTTGATCTCTTTTGTTATTCTGGTCCGATATCTGAAATCCTCTAGGAGCCACTACTAAACCTAATTAATGTAAACGACCTTCCAGACGCCATCTTACAATCTTTGTTTGTAAGCCGATAACCCGAATATCGTGTCAGCCAATCAAGCGTCCCAAACTAATCAGCTGATTAGTTGGTCGGGATTTCTCGCTCAATCGTTCTCCTAAATGCAACCCATTTCAGTTTTTTTTTAACTTCCTTTCATCCTTTCGGTAACGCGGACACTCATCCACTTTATTCTTACTTCGGGATGTCTGATTTACAGAATTAGTAATTCTCGTTTGATCCGCCGCACGTTTCCCTTTCACGCTGAACTCCAACTTTTGTTTTCTGTAGACGAATTTAAAGCGCTGTCGTTGACTCTAGCCATGTTGAACGTGCATTGACGCACTCAGCAAAGTTCAAACAGGGGCCAATAGATGGTCTTGAAGATTAGCCATCAGAAGGCCAAGTTAACTCATCTTTCTTTGCCTTATCAACTAGGAAGCTAGGTACCCGCTTCTTTTCCAGATAAGCCCCGCGAAAAAATTAACCCTTACCACCCAAAAAAGAGGATATGAAATTCGTACTTTTAGTTTTCACTAAAGAAGGTGAAATTGAAATATCTCATTAATAAGTTGCATGATAAGGTCCGTTTTTCGGTACCTTTACCTCCAAAGGAACTCACACAAGTAGCTGCCCACCTCTTTAGTTTCCCGGCAGGTCCCTCTGAAAATCCATCACTGGGGAAGGACTCGCCCTGCGTGATTTTCGCGGCGAGATAGAATAGAATTACTGTCCTAAAATCCATCCTAGACCCCTCCAGCCAAGTCCCCTTTCGAAGACCGAT
>NW_008752000.1:363543-382079 GCF_000715545.1 Opisthorchis viverrini | reverse complement strand
ACTAATGCACTTTTTCCCTTAGTGGCGGGGCCTATCTGGAAAAGATCCGACTACCCTCCTGATCCCGCACACGGGAGATATTCACAAAGAGCGTCCGTAGAGAATCTCACGATAAAAGACTTGACTAACTCTGTTGTAGTACTCTTCTAGAACAGGTCTTCCAAAGGTGTAGTTCCATTGAGTAATATTATCTCGTTTATAGAACCCTAGAGTCCCAACATAATCCAATAGATTGATACCAGTTATCTCCAGTATTCCCAACCCCAGATATATCATTTTTATTGCTTAGTAGTTTCATGAATTTTTCTCAGTGCTTCATTCAAGTCGTTGACCGCTCTTTCCATATTAACCGCCCGAAAGCAGCTTTATTTAGCGAAATACACTCAGTTGCAAACAAATTTGGTATTGGGAGAGACTCACCTAGAACCTGGCTGATTCCCTTGTGTGTGATGTCCCAACGGGGTTCCAGGTGAGTTTATCGTAACATCAAATTTGTTTGCAAATGAGTGTATTCCGCTAATTTCGTGCAATTTTGTTTCAAGTAGAACATAAGGTTGACGGAAACTCGGGGACTGCACCTACACAATGATCCCCAAGAAGGGCAAAACTGATCCTGGGTTTTCGTGAGCCCCAAGAAGGGCAAAACCGATCATGGGTTTTCGGAGAATTTTCAGCAACTTTATGAGTAATGCCTTACCTACCTTAAGACCCAGCTCGTTTTTTGCCATCTTAATCCACCCACCACTGAAAACACTGGGTAAGCAACCGTCTTTTCACTGAGGTTTTGTCCACTCCTTGAAGCAAATCAATGTTGAAAAGAAGAGAAGCTGTTCCATTCTGATGGGAAATCGTCAGCAGTGCGAATAATTCGAAAGTCCAGGTGGACTCGAACCGGCGACCTCCTGGCTAGTAGTCTGGTCGTTCGGCAATAAGAGGCTGATCGGGCAACGTGATTAACTCGCACGTAGACGGGATACGGCAGTACCAGTCCTTCTAATTTTCCTCTTCAAGAAGTGAACAACAACCGAGCTTGTTCCTGGCCTAAGTTCGCCTAATATCTGGCAAGGACTGGTGCGTTCCTTACCCGGATAGTTAAGGATGCGCCCATCAGTACCCAATCATAACAGCTGTAGAAAATAAGCACCTCACATTTGTTCTTCTCAGGGCTCACTAATTGCTCATCCACTGTGGGGAGTGTTGTTTGTCTTTCACTGTTGGGCAACACTTCATTAAGAGTAGTCAAATAGTCGGACAATATAGGAATTCAGCGTTGTTGTATAGTTTAAAAGTCCATAAAACTAGTGCAGTATATTCCACCAAATTCACTGAATATCACCCATTTCCACCAGGCGGGAACTGAAGCAGTTCGATATCACGGATTTTATGGAAGTTGGACAAAGTATCGGACCCTGCCTGCTCGAGTTTCACCGACTTTATACAAAACCCTCGTAAGTTTTGACCACGCAGATGGTTCATTGCCTTTCTTAAGGTTGGCTCATTAACAGAATGGGAGACTTTCGCAGTCGATATACGAAGGGGCATACGAAATCACTTATAAAATAGGCTGATGACCATGTTTGGATGGCGACTCCCGTTAACTGCATTTCCTGGATGCGTGTAAACCAGTATCCGAGCGATCCCAAGCATTGGAGAGTTGTTGCGGTATTCACGAAATTTTTTCCAAGAGATATTTGTGACCCGAAAAAAATGCTCTGTTTGGTCCCTAACGTGGATAGTCACGTCACTGGTGTTAGATCGTTTGTAATTTGTCGTCCCGCTTCACTTGTACAGAACAAAATACGTGGAATTTTGTGATTTTGAACGTTCATCACGAAAGTTCTAATTTGTCCAGTAATCGTTCCTCAACTAAGGATACGTTGAATTCGAACATTGGGTTCAACGTTAGGAAACATTCGTGTTCAAAAAATAGATGGCTGGCAAACAGAAGCAACTCTGCTGATGAGCGTACGGCAATGCTGACGTCCCCATGGTTTGTACTTGATTCCGTGTGCTTTTTTGCATCTATTTTCATAGCCTAAGAAACCAACATTCTACTTTTTCAGGTTACTTCATCTGTAAGAACATTCTAGGAAAATCAATGTTAACAAAGCTAGTGAAATATTAGGGTTCAGTTTGACTGTCGTCTGCATCTAACGCTCTACATAAGTCAAAATGCAAAGTTCTTGACAGTTTGAAGAACATTTCGAACGTAAGGGGTCTAGTGCAACAGAGATCAGAGTTTAAAAGTCTAGTTGTTTGTTCATTTCCACCGAGATCCACATAGAATATTGTCATATCGAGTGTTCACTGTGGTGCAAGATATCAAAGAATCGGCAGGTTTGAAGAACGAATATCGACGGTGAGGAGGGCTTGATTGGGCTCGTCCAGACGGAATATTCATCCGAATACTACTTAATTACTCACTTAACTGAGTAAGGGTCCAAAACGAGTTTGTTTTGGTATACCTGGAGATCAGATTTCTGACGCATGAGTTCAAAAAATGGCGGCCCCCTAGCCTGGGGAATTTGGAATCCATTTGCCCGACGGCTTAGTTCGAGAGTGGTTTTCCAATCGGCTGTTGGAGTGGGTTGGAAGTTGTACCTGACCGAGTGACCAGCAGCAAAGCAAGCCGTTGGTGTGAATGGAAAGTGCATCGAACCCGTGTCTTGCTTTCTCGAGTGGATGCGCTGTGCAGTCTGAACAGATCCTGTACTACTATCAGTATAGACACGTTTATACAATTTTTGTTTCAGAAATTTGTTCAAAAAATTATAAAAGCGGTGCAGTTGTTCTCTCGCAAGTTATAGTAGGGTAACTTATTGGAGTGGTTAATTTGTTTTCCACTTTTTTGCACTTATTCGCCAGTGAAGTTGACCTATCTGTTTCCTTAAAATGAAACTACTGCTCACAAGGTTGCTGAAAAGTTCACGATAGTCCGAAACCGGTTTCGTCCTTGTTAAGGCTAGGCGTAGCCCTCGAGTTTGCGTCAACCTTATGTTCTACTTGAACGAAAATCGTACTAAATCGATGAACTACACTCATTTGTGCGACAACGTGGTTTTCACGAGCTACTCAGCTGAATTACATCGGTTTCTCTCGGTTGTGATACTTTCCATTTGAGACTCATGGAATTATCCTTTGAAAATCAGCTGGGTGTGCAACTGAGTATATTTTACGAATTTCATATAATTTGAGTTCAAGTAAAACATGATGTTCACCAAAACTCGAGGACTGGTCCTACCTGATGAGTCCCATTAAGGAGATAGCCAAGCGTGGGCTGTCGAAGAGCTTCCAGGAAACCATTATGAAGTTTCCTTCCTGAAAATACATCGCGGTACCCCGATGGTCATAACGACTGAGACATGGGGCAGCGCGGTGCAGCACATTCAGTTGAACACTGTCATAAAACCAGAGATTTAGCTGAGATTAACTTGAGTCCCCGATGAAGACCGAATTGGTATACACCTGAGCGTATCTTGCTATTTTATCAATATGTTGTTGATTTTAACGAGAATAAGTCAACTTTAAGGTGCTCCGAATTTTTTTCTGCACAGGGTGACCTCACTTGGAAAATTACGCAATTCTGAAATTTTCTTACTACGTAATAATGAAAGGACATCCCTAATAGACCGTTCAGAAAAAACAGCGTTTTACTGAACACTAAACAAAAAGATATTTCAGTAGAGCTGGTCACTTGGGGGCTATAACCCGTCAGGTTTATTCCCTCGAGCTAGGGAAGTTTGCAGCCTAATGATCGGAATTTGGAACCCGTTACTGGTGAAACATAATTTCAAGATGGAACTCAACTTGAAGGTGCTGATGAAAGGATTCGACCCCAGGTCATCTAGACAGAAGTCTTTGATGCTAACCAATGGTCTAGCCAGCGGAGATGGTCACTACAGACTGCCAGTTGGTGTGGAGGAACTTCGTTTGTCAGAAATTTGGTGGGAAAGGCAGACGCCTTAGGTCCTGTGGATTTTTGATGAAACAGTCATCAGATTGCGAATTCCGAGCCGCGCGGTTCAGGAATGGGTGGCTCTACATCCCGTTTGCATTTATCTGTACAAACTTTGATGCGATCCGGTTCTGGAAGCATCTATTCGATCCCTATTCGTGAGGATAAAACGTCCGTCTCGACAATCAAGTAGATCAACTCTCATTTTCTCGAAGTATTCGTTTATTTACTTTCATTGTGATGCGTAGTCATTTAGCTACGTTAATAATCAAACTCGGTCACGTTTGCAATAAATCATTTAACGGTATGTATTGACAAACAGCCGTCGGTTAAGGTGTGTCAACTCACCGCCTAAAATTCTGTCAGGGGAACGGGACCCGAGAGATTGTTGGGACCGAGCGTCCGAGGTTTTGATCCTGAGGACTGCACTGAAGTAACACGTAAATTCGTATACGACGCATCAAACAATCGATTTTGTTATCCGTTACTACCACCTTAGCGTCCAAAAACATTTTCTATCTTTTTGTTTCTGTATTCAGTGTTTTTCTACAAATCTCCGAACCTTCGAGAACCTAATGAAGTCAAGTATTTTCTCAATATTTTCTTCATAGGCTCATGCGACCTATGATCGCACGGATTGCCAGAACGTTTCTCGTTCATCTACTCAAAGAAGCTCGGAGTTGTGATGCTCAGTCTGGTGACCTTGAGACTTCCAATCAGAGTGAGTATTTTTTCACTGTTCTATAATGTCGTCTGACTGGTGCTAACCACTCCGGCAAGACTGCAGTTGTGTGAAATGTGGCCTTATCACCCTTTGTGTTCAATCAGAGAGGGGAATTAACTTCATCCCCACTTCTCCTCATCCCAGTAAGTGCGAGGACCCGTACAAAATAAAGTGTTCGAGAACTGCCAAAGAAGAAAACCCAGACTTTTAGAATTCTATCGGAGTTAACCGATAGAGAGATGTTTTTATGGTTTCCAAGCGGATTGCTAATTCAAAGCTGATGGACACCATTCGAAATAAACTCAACTTGAGCCGCGAAACGTGGGACAACTTAGAATGGAACGACAAGAACGACACCGAACTTCAAGCGGTGCAGGCTGGACGGTCTAAATAAACACTTAACCGTTTGGATCCTACAGAATAGAACATATCTCGTAGAGTTGTACGGTCATCTCTGGATAAGCCGACCAGCTTCAAGTAAGCTGTCCTCCGGATGTCATATCTATGAAGTACAGTTCAACCCATCTAACATTTGGTTGTCATCTCAGTGCTTTTAGCCACACCGCTGAAATAGCATGAGCTGCGGGGATTATACACAAAAATCAAGGATGCCGGACGAACAAAGCTAAATTTTCTGACAGCATAGAGATGCAGTTTGACCCGAAAACCGATGGACGATGGATGGAATATCGCCCCAGCACGTGACCCCCTACCAATGGGTTCTCCACATTTTACGGGCGTGACAGCAACAGCTAGCACACTCACTCATTGCTCGAAGCAAGTGAGAATTCCAAAAGAAATCTCACTTACCAACTGATATTTGATTGTAAAGCCAGGTTACTATAAAATTGAGGTCTCGGTCTATATGATGAACCCTATGGGAGGCGAGCTGCCTTGGATACGTAGTTTTGAGCAAGAAAACTACCTTGAATATCCTTCCAAATTCAACCTGAAACAGCATTTGTGAACCCCGTTTAGTTTTAGTCTATCGTAAACGTGAAAGTTGACTGAAATTCTGTTGAGTCTCCGACAAAGTTTGGTTTGTTCGCATGAAATCGGACTTAATTCATGAAAGAGTTAGTAGCTCAGGTACTTCTGCCCGGTGCCGGTGAGATTGCTTCCCATGCACGTAGTTTATTTTCCACAGCTCATCAGCTATGATTCTTAGAGAGGAAAACTCTCAAATACGCCTTGTATGCAAAAAAGCGTTCACCGAAATCTTTGTTACTTGTTCATCTGTTTGATTGATTGTAAATCCACGGGGATTACTTGAAAAGTTGGAGCCACAATGCTTTTCAGTTTGGCTTGGATCGAAGCTGTGGAACAGCATTCTACGGTTTAGTTTCAAACTTTGGAGGTGAAGTCTTCGCTGACCCATATCGGACTTCTTTCGTATCATGTGCCAGTTCGTCTGACAAGAATACTGGTGTACCGGTGTATACTACTGATGAAGCATGCGAGTAGTCTATTTCCTGGTGTCCAAGATCCTCCAGGAAGGTTCGCACGTCCCCATCCTCGAGATGTTGCGGCCGTACCTTCATCCGTAACCAGGTTGCATCACCAAACTAAAGGTAGAAATCCCTTCACTGCGAAGTTATTCATTAGTAAACACGTACCAAGCAGGTACAAGCCGTTAGACACAGAATTAAACATGCCATATGCACAGTGCTTCTCTAAAACTGAACATTCTCACGCATGCTCTTGAACTTTCTGAACATTCGTTGACTATTAAGCAATTGTAGGTAAACACTGCAAAGGAGCTTCACAATTTCCACAAAAAAACTTCACCTTCCATCGGATGCGGGGAGCAGGGCTTGGACACCAAGTCGTAGACTACTTGCATGCTTCATCAGTAGTATTCGTCGTTACACTACTATGCAGTAGTTTCAAGTCATCTGCTCTGACAGCTACCTCTCAATTTGCGTACAATCTGAAGTTTTGTGTTGTTGGAGGGTAACAGAATGCGAGGGTAGTCGAATCAGGTGATGCATCAATCACAGAACAATCAGGCACACGGGTAAATTACAACCAGGGAAGAGATCTCTAGCATGTCTTAACCTCTTCAAGCAGTTATGTACCGAGACTGTGGACAGAAATGATCTGGTGCAGGTACACAAGCTGTGTATGACAAAGACTGTGGTGTCCTACTGGTGCCATTCCCAGGTGACACAAAAAACCAGTGAAGTACAGCATACTACTTGTCAGATGTGTATGATTGCATCTACGAACGGTCGGGGTGGTACTTTTGCCTCCCCACTCGCCTTCCAGGATGGGGATATCATAAGATTCTACGGTGCAACTGAGGTGAAATTTGTTAGGTTCACGATAATCGATATCAACCAGTAAAGCCATCGTGTGTACCCAATATGTACCTGCAAATGACATGAAATATGGATAAACGGGAACTAAGTTACTTAAACAAGTGAGTTCCTAAGTCTACAACAAACATAGGACCGGCGCTGTAAAAACTGCCACGAAATCGATCCATAAACGGATGAATAGTTGGTCCCGTAGAAAGCAGAACTGAGAAACCCAGGAGAATGGACATCTAAAAACTGAGTTCAGGACAGGACTGGGCTATGCGACGATTCGGAGACCTTCATAGAGAACGGAAGCTTCACCTGTGATCCCAAATGTTGAGCTATTACCCCCGAATATATTTTGTGGATGAACAAACCGATCCTGTCACCATACTAGACGATTCTTAGGGGAAACCGAAATTAGAATAAGAGATATCCTGAAATACACTCATTTGCAAATCAATTTGGTTTTCACGAGAGACTCAACTGAATCTCTCGTTTATGATATTCTAAAATTGAATGTGCTGCACACAGGCCGCCTCATGATTCAGTTGACACGATATTCGAGACAACGCAGTATATTTTCATAAAGGAAACTACTCACAAGGTCGAAGAGTTTTCAGCAACCTTGTGAGTAGTTTCCTTTATGAAAAGTTAACCTGGTTCGGCCGCTCTGGGTGCAGTTTGTTGACTGGTCACGCTCGCTCTCAGCACACACGTCCTCGGATCTGGCTCTTTTGCTAGCTGAGAGGTCTCAGCCTTGTGCCGGCCCTATTCACTGGTCCCGTGGAGAGAAACTTTTGGCCGGATGACAGATCTACATTATTTCCCCGACTAAATCAGGATTTTTTGAATAGACAATCAATAGAACTTCCATTTTAACGACCAGACACCAGGAGAACACACTGCTAATGACGTTTGTTTTGACGATGGAGTGAGCAACTTACATACAGCGTTTATTTATTTTCCATCGTTTTCGCTAAAAAGCGGTTATCCACACTCCTTTGTATTTGCTCTTTCCAGCATGTTCACCGTATTTTGTGCGAAGCAGTTGAACTCCATTTCAGCTCTGAGATATCCGTAGTCGAGAATATACATCAAATTTCGTGTATCACTGAGTGTTTGCGTATCACGGTACCAGTAACCAGCGGCCCCCTCTGCGGCAGTTGCTCTACCTGCCGGACGAGGCCAAAGAAGACGCACTAGGAAATCTTGCAAATTCGAACTGAAGCTCTCAAGCATTGGATGATAGTGTACTTTGACACCATCTGCTGCGTTAGTTGAGCTGGTTGCGTTTTGCCAAGGGTAGGACCCAGTCAGGATTACGCCTGCAATGATTCCTAGACACCACATATCCGACTCCTTTCGTGCTGAAAGTATACGATCAACCTCATCCAGTTCAGCGTTCGAACGCAAGCCAGTTCTTATCAGCACTGCATGGTATTTCGTCTGCATGACTGATCCAATCAATTCCGGTGGACAGTACTCCAGTTCGATTGGGTGTGGATAGCAAAGCTTGCGAATTTCGGCCTTGACACTGGTGTTCATAGTGATGGCTGCAGATTCCGGTGCCCCTGTTTTGAATAAAATGCTGCTGGGCCTCAAATATCCATGAGCGTGACCCTCCTTGTGGAGGTATTCTAAACCAGCACATATCTGATGAAGGCTGTGACACAAAGTCCCCAGATAAAGCGTGGTCTTTGATAAAATCCAATCCAAAAGGCTTCCGTACTGATAAACACTTGTAACGACCGTGCCTGGAGGTACCGCATCTATAACCTCCAGTGTGCGTACAATCGAACGATGTTCCAACCGCCTGAACTTTGCCAGTTCGCATGCAATCTTCCGTTTGTACCGCCGTGTAAGTCGATACTGGAAAGTGGGAAACGCATGAAATTTATCCACATTAAGCAACTTCACCAAAGTCGGTTGGGAACTCATACGCGGGAAGAAAGCGACAAAATAGGTGCTCGCCTCGTCCCCAGAAACGAAGACCACTGGATTTGGAATCGTTTCTCCCGCAGCAGCTGCATCCTCTAAGCCGTTCATCACAAAATACCTTTGTGGTGAATACTGATGCCACAATGAAGTTTACGTTAAGTGTTGCCAGCTGATATACTGCTCATCTATATCGAGGTGAGTAATACAGGTTGACGCTTCACAACCAGCGGAAGCGCACACATTGCTGGAATACCTGACAACTGTAAAGGATCACGTGACTTAAACCACGTTCGTTAGATTCGAGGTAAAGTCCCCCCTATAAGCAGATTCCATACTAGTTATGCGATTACGACTAATTGTTGACGTTTTAAGGCAATATGCCGTCTGGACCGGACATTAATTTCCTCTCAACTCATGACAATATGGGCATGCTGTCTACACGTGTGAATTCGCTTCATTTACTTGTATACTGGGTGACCCTTAAACGTCACTCTTGATCTAATAACTTTATCAATTCTAACCGTTTAAGGCTGGCCCAAACCTTCTTTAACTTTCTGCAATTTTGCTCTTGTGAACATCTCCCGTGAGAGCCGAGTCCCCAGCGGGCAAAGAATCATTCACAGACATTTCTCTAGATGTAAGGAGAGGTCTCGTTTCTACTTTACACGCAACTCTAGTTCTGTCATCTCCTCTCACATTCTGGAAGGTTTTTTTCACATAAAAGAAAGCTGAATAGTTCACAGATTACGCTCGAGATCGTCTGAACCCCAGTTGCGTTTCCAACTGGATATGTCACACAGAAACGGCTCCCATGCTTCAGTTGGTACGATATTCAAGATATCACAGGATGTTTTTCTGAAGGTTACTGAAAACTCTTCGACAGCCCACAACCGGTTTTGACCTTCTTGTGGCTAAACTCTTCGACAGCTCACAACCGATTTTGACCTTCTTGTGGCCTATCACCTAGGCCGAATTCCCCATTTCTGTTAACCATATGTTCTACTTCAACAGAAATAGGGAAGACTGATGTGCAAACGAGAAGGTTGAGCACTGTCATCGTCATCATCATCATCGACAGCATGACATCAGTGTTCAACACCGATGCTTCACTGCCGTACAACCATGATTTATTTGAAAGCCTTATTGTAAAGAGAAGAGTAAATGTGGACGGGGAAGGGACTTAGTGCTAGCTTAACACAATCATTCCGAGGTGCCTACACCTCCAGATATTCACTCAGGCAATCTGGATAGAAACTGACAACAAGAACGCCACTGACATCGGTTGGCAGCCATATTTTGTAGTGTTTCCAACCAGGCACAGTGAGGATCACGCGGTCCCCATCCTGGAAGGCGAGTAGAACCGACAACGCCCACGCGTTTCGTGATCTCCTTCATACTCGTCTGCCAAGTCAAGGGTTGGCCACCTCTCTGTTTACGTCACTCTGAATTAGGCATGGAAAACAGTACTCTCTTTGGCAAACGATGGTTCGGCATACGTAACACGTGACCCAACCGACGCAGCTTCTGGTGCTGAACACTGTAGTGGAAATCTACACGTTTCAGAAGAAGCGTGACAACTATCTGATTGTTTTTGGCTATTTTCTGGAAGTAGTTCTTGTCTGGGCTCCGATCTACTCCGGGAATTTCATGTCAGGCAGTCTGAATCCGGCCTACTATTCTTCGCATTCTTGTATGAGTATGCCTGTACAACAAAAAGTATTAGTGCAACTGTTGCACTGCGGCGATGTTGAAGCCAAATCAAACACAGTGTCAATTTGCGTTTTGTAGTACGAGCATTTTCACCATAAATAATACACAAAGTGTATTATTTCACAAGGTGTGTGTAATATTTCACACACGTGCCTTTGTAAAGGCCGGTATATGAAACAAGGTGCCTTGGCAGTCGACAGTTTAACGAACAAGAATTTCAGTAATCCAGTTCACATTTCAGCCTCCAACACGATGGAAGTTTATGAGAGTCCACAACAATACATTCGGCAGTATACAATCCCTCAGCACACGTCAACCTTCACGGATTAGATTGAATCTCGCTTGACCATTTTCCAATCACCTGGTTTAACCGTAATCCAATCATCAGCTGTCGGGTCACGTGCAAGGCGTTTTAAGCTGAACAAAGTTGATTCTCCCACAGGCAAATTTCCAAGTAAAGGAAAATGATAAAATGAGATTAATTGATGGAAATTTAAAGACAAATCTAGGTAGAGAACTACGGCAATCTGATTGGTTCACTTTGATCCGCATGCACATGGTAGCCTATCAGTTCATTTGTCTTGTAAGTACACCAACTACGAGGTCCTAAACACTTAGCTTAGAATGAATCTCGCTTGACCATTTTCCAATCACCTGATTTGGCCGTAATCCAATCATCAGCTGTCGGGTCACGTGCAAGGCGTTTTAAGCTGAACAAAGTTGATTCTCCCACAGGCAAATTTCCAAGTAAAGGAAAATGATAAAATGAGATTAATTGATGGAAATTTAAAGACAAATCTAGGTAGAGAACTACGGCAATCTGATTGGTTCACTTTGATCCGCATGCACATGGTAGCCTATCAGTTCATTTGTCTTGTAAGTACACCAACTACGAGGTCCTAAACACTTAGCTATTCGGATTCAGTATTGATCAGCTCATTGTAAGGGCCACTATCCCCCTGTAAAGACACGTAAGGAAAAGATCCCATTGCCCAAAATTACCGCAAATGTTACCTCGGTTGACCAGCGTGGGGAAAGTGAAGCAGGATAACTAAATATACTTGAAAAATATTTGTACAGAAACCGATCCGTCTGCGATCAGATCTAACAGTTACTGGAATTGACGTACTTTTAGGATTGTCTCTTTCACAAATCGATGTGCCTTGAGCTCCCAAGAAATGTACTGATACTCTAGAAGACTAGAAAAGTTTCTCGAATCGCTCAGTGTCATTTCATCTCCGAACCACTCGTGGCTTACAACTTCGTCAGCCGAGGCGCGTCGTTGCGGATCTGGATTAAACACTCGTTTAATTTGTTCTCTCACCAGAGGGCTGAATGTTTTCATTACTGGATTAGTTAATTCGTGGATTTCATTCCACTGAGTTATTTGCAATTCCTCATCTCCGTTCAACTCCACAGGATTTCTTCCAGTCAAAAGGTTGTGCGCTATTACCGCAGCACACCAGACGTCACTTTCCCTTCTTGGCTCTAATATACGATCAACTTCCTGAAGTTCCTCGGCAGAACGCACACCAGAGAGCAGCAAATTTGAATGTTTCTTCACGGGCTCCAAGGTGGGAACCAATTCCGGTGGACAGTATTCATTTTGAATAGGGACAGCATAGCAAATTTTACGAAGTTCCACTTGAACACTGGTATCCATAGTGATGGCGACAGAATCAGGCCGTTCCGTTTTAAACAAAACATTACTGATCCGCAGATTTCCGTGCGCGTATCCCCTCTGGTGCAGATAGTGCAGGCCACAAAATATATGTTGGATAACGGTGCACAGTGCATGCAAGGTGAGATATTTCGTCGACTGTAGCCAACGAGCCAAATTACCTCCAAGATGAAGTTCTGTGGACATCATTAAAGGGCACAAGTCCAGAATGGGCTCAAATGGCTGAACGATTGCTAGGCTCTTAAGCTGCGAGAATTTTCTTGTTTCTCTCGCGATTTTCATCTTGACTCGCTGTTTCAATGTGGCATCTAACATCGGGAACTCTCGGAGGCATTTTCCATCTAAAGTTTTTGCCACAAAGCCACGAATCGATTGTGTGAACCCAACAAAATAACTGCACAGTTCGTCACGATTTATGAGGGTTGCTGTATCAAAGAACGTAACCACATCATTTGTCGGGCTTTCAACCATAACGGAGAAACTCGTAAGATTTTGAAAGTTGCGCACAAAGTGTGGGAAAAGTAATGTACATTGTGGAGTTTTGAATTATCTCCTCCTGATCACGTGATGACCCATACAGCGATTAGATCCTGAGTCGAATGAGTAGAGCACAACATTGAGCTGGAATGGAAGTGAACTTTATTGATTTTGCACAAGCGTACATTTGCCAAAAAGTTTCGTTTACTACCTATCATGCTTGGATGTTCATTTCTTAAATACCTCTTCAACTGAGCGACGTGCTGCAGAAATCGTGACCAACACGTGGCTTAGACGAGTGATCGAAAAGTTTTCTAAAAACTGACTTCGATGACACAGCGCATCGGTTGTATAATTTTCAAAGTGCAATGTCAGGTGACCATTACGCACATCACATACCTTCATCTATATGACAGTGTATTTTAGAACGAATGAATGAATATAAGTTCCTTCTATTCCTGTCCAAAAAAGTGAAAAATCATTTGAACTATGTGGTGTGATGAGGTGACTCGTTTGCAGTTTCCACAGGTCGCGACGACGTCCTGCGCTCTTTCGTACGAAAAGAACGTTTTGCGCACGGCAAACCGGTTTCTCTTTTCAGAAGGGCTTGGTAAACAAAGTAGTGGGTATCACCGTGGAACGAGACGATATTTTGTGAGTTTTGATGTCGATTCGTTGTATACGAATGGGCCTGATTAGGATTCTTCGGAAACAGTGTCTGCTACAAGCAGACACTTGGCTTTCAGAACGAATGTAGCTCACGGTGGATGCGGTATAAAACCATGCTTGAATCTCACCCACTTCGTTTTTGACTCCGCGGTTTACACTCAAAAATAAGGTTTAGCAATTGGATCTCCAATATCCCCAGTTTAGGCAAATATATTTATGGAAGAATTTGAACAGAGAGCTTTAGCCGGATTCCCATACCCACCTAAGATATTCTGGCGGTATGTAGATGACACTTTCGTCGTCATGAGACGGGACAATGTTAGTGAGTTTTACAAGTAACAGTGAACTGAGTCCACAGATCAAATTTAGTATGAGGATGGAGTCAAACTCGGTAAACTGGCCTTTTTAGACTGCACGACGCATAAGATTGGGGAAAACTAAAGACCACAGTGTACGAGAAGCCAACGGACACTGGGGCAATTCTGAGCTACTTGTCTGCCCATCCGAAGTCGGCATTTTCTCATCAAAGTTTGGGTATCTATGGGTCATGAGCACAGGAGAAGCTGACCGAACAGCGGCCCAATTTGAAGTAAGGATCAAACTTCGGGGTTAGTGGATATTCAGCTAGCTTGATTGGGCGTCAGTTGCGAAGGGTGTTGGTATCGGTAGCGAAACACAACAGCGAATGAGCGAATATACACTAATTTTCAAACTAATTTGGTTTTCCGAGAGATTCACCTGAAACCCAGCCGAATCTCTCTCGTTTGTAATGTTCTCAGGGAATGGATCAGGACCGCTGTTATTCCATATAAACCAGGTCACCCGAAGGATTCTAAACACGGTTAACATAAGGGTTGCCTTCCAGAAGGGAAACACTGCGTTCTGTACTGGTGCAATTGAAGTGTAGCTTCCGGGCGAACAGAACCAGGGACTGTTCACAAAATCTAGCGTAATGACTGTACTAAGGTCGACAGATGGCCAGGGAACTTCCCGTCAGAATCAAAGAGCATAGAAACGCAGATGAATCTCGAGTGTTACTAGAACACTCAGTAATAGCGATACATGCACTGGACACGGGACACAAAATAGATTTCGAAAATGTCGAGGTTTCGCGGCGAGGACTACGGTCCACGTCACAGAGGCCGATGGCCGAATTGGCAGGTATCGCCAAGCACCCCAGTGTCAACAGAATAGAAGGCGTGGAACTGGCAAGCGTGTGCAGGACGGTTTTGGATCAGTCGAGCTGACATGTGCTGGTGTGCGATTACCAGGGGGAAGAGTAGTCATCATCTGAATTCCACTTAACCTCACCCACTTTCCCTGTCCACGCCAACCAAATTGGTCGCAGCACTTACAAGCCCAGAAAGGCCGACGAAATCTCCCAGTGGCACACGCGGTGAATTATCAGTTGAAGCACCTTGAAGTTGAAGATTAAAGAACCAACCCGGTCGGAACTAATTTGGAATTCTCTTAAGCAAGATTGTGGCAACCACACTAACTGACAAGAGCCGTTAATTGACACTCAACACTGATCTAGTATGCTAATTTGAAGAGGTCTTTCTGATTGGTTCTTAGTCTGACTTTAAACCTGGTGACCTGCTCACTTGGTCCGATGAAGCTTTTATGTCAAAAGCGAGACGTTCCCAATTGAAAGCTACCGACTGTTTACCAAGCCCCTCTAAAACGATGGCTTCTGAGTCGGTTCCAAACTTTTTCCGATTGATTGAATACCTGCTTCTCGTTTTGTAGCCCGCCGTAGTTTCAACATAGTTTCTAAATGCCGGTTCTACTCGACTAAAAACGATATGTTTATTGCAGACTAATTGCAGACTATGCCTGAGAGCTACAGAAGCCTGGTTTATTGACCTCAACGTTTTTATTTACGCTTTGAATGTTGACAACTCAAGTGATCTGATCGCCCGGTTTCATCACCGTTTGATCTAGTGATTAGGAATCGAGCTTCGTAAGTAAGCAACCTAAAAAAAGACGGAAAATCATTTAGGTAAAGAAACCACTCTATCAGGTGAAACAACGACTTTACGTTACATTGACGTACGTAGCCAAACGGTCAACCTGGAAAAGAGGACTTTTTTGAATGGATCACCCGGTGCGGTGAAACCAGGATCAACAGCCATCGGTCCTAAAAACAGCGGCCGAGAAGATCCGTGGACGACAGCTAATCGGATGGTTAACTTTGACCAGCTTCGAACACATAAACCGCAACCTCAGCGGGTCCAACAGTGAAAAACGTGGGGTTCCCTTTACCAAACTCTGAACAAGAACAGTTTTCCCGTAGGAATCAGAGGGATGCATCAAAATGTCTATTCTACTCCCTTTCCCGAAGACAATCTCAAGTTTCCAGAATCTAGTTCACCATTTCATTTCCTCGGCCCGTTATTGAAAGTTTTGCAGACTGGCGCGACGAATGACCTAACAGTGGGAGAGTCACAGAGACTATAACATCTAGGTAGACGACAAGCCTTCCCTTCGGGCTTGTGGACGAAACGCTTGATGGGCTCAGACAAACATAGCATTGTCTATAATCCACAATGAATAGGAACCTTGGAAGAGCCTTTCCTGTAACGTCTGACTAACCAGTGACCGTGATTCCGGTACCCTTTGGGAAGTGACGCCAGGTGAATTGTAGTGCTTCCTGATCAGTTGGTGGCTGGTGGTGAGCAAATGTAAGTCAATAGAACAAATAAAACCCCAAGATTTTTCTTTTACTATTCAAGACAACAAGACAACAGTGCACCCTCAGTTCTTGTGAGGTGTCTCCTTTCATAGAGCTCTAAAAAAGCTTCAGATTAGAAAGAAACACTTGAGGACGAGAGGGACTGTAACCAAATATCCTGCCGACTTTGATTCAGGGGAAATCTCAAGCTTCATAACTGCGATCAAACTTTATTCCACCAAGGGATTAAAAAACTAACATGTTAGATGCAAATTGCTTCAACTCTTTTTGTGTTCGAAATCATTCAAGAATCAGGCTGCAAGTCTGAGCTGGATTCGCTTTCCACCTGGCTCACATCTGTCCAGGCTTCGGGAACTTTATAACAACAAGAAAGTTGTACTTTCCTGCGGTCAAATGACATTTATGTAAATAAGAGTTGTGTGCAAAAAAATTGAACTAAAAACATCTCAAAGGAGAGATTCAGCTGGGTTCCAGGTGTGCCTCCTTTCAAAAACAAATTGGTATGCAAATAAGTTCAGATGTGCAAACGAATTTCGTGCGATTTGCGCTTACGTGGAAAATAAAGTCGGCGGAAACTCGGGGACTGCGCCTGCCTAATGAGCCTTAAGAAGAGGTCGTGGGCTGTCGACGGCTTTTCAGCAACCTTATGAGTAGTGCATTACAAGGATATACATGTATCGCGATATCTCGAATATCGCAGCGACCGAAACATGAGGCGGCCTGGTGCAGCACATTCAGCTGTCCAAAAACATCACAAACGAGAGATTCAGCCCAAAAAAACCAAATTAGTTTGAAAATGAGTGTATATTCTCTAAAATTGAACCCTATCCAATTTTTACTTTTCCCAGGCGAGGAGAACGCAAACCTGACGCACACTCAAAGATCTCCGTTGGAACAAGGTTTTGAAAATCCTGAGAACGGGAATACACGCCTACATCTACAGCGCCTACATCTCCCGACGAATCGAGGACTTCCGGTACGATAGGAATGAAAATACAGTCCGGTCCTCACCTCCCAACCAAAATGACTCTGGAAGACATGGTTGATTCAATCCGTCGACTGGAAGCAGGCAGGGAACTTAACACTCTGAGTGCTGCTCACGAACCAGATGAATCGAGGTACTATTTCTTTTCACTGATGGTACTATTGAACAATGAATTTTCAGATGTATTATTTGAGTTCACGACTCATATATATAGTTTAAGTGGACTGGTGCCACAGTACTACTAGGAAATGTAGGGCATTTAGGAATAAAGGACAAACAAAATAAAATGCAGAGCTACCTTTGTCGTCTAGTTTTGAAGTTGTGAATCGGCCCTTGGATCGTTTTTTATCAGCTAAAGTTATCCACAGAACAATGGGGTAATTTAAATGAGTGGATAGATGACAATTTGAGCGTCTCCGTTTTAGTAGGCCCACCAGCATAATTTTGAAGTCCTAGACTTTGTTCCACATGTCGGTGTCCTTTAGATTCGTGTTGAGCATGTAACCATGAGCTGCTGGCTGAAGAACGTCTATATCATAACACAAAGACAGCTCCATGTGGTCAGGTCGCTCGATTTGTGACCAAATTCCACCTCCACATCCATACTCCCATTCAAAACAAGGAACTGCAAACCATTTTCAGTCAAATTAACTGATATTCTTGTCCAAACCGCCACAAACTTTCTTTTTCTCGGTGTGATATATTCAAAGTTCAAAACATGGTGGTGTCCGTGAACGTAAAAATCTTTGCAGAAATGGCCGTAATAACATGGGATTGCGGAAACACTAGCATATCTCTCTTCTGGTTGTAGAGTCGGTAATCTGATACGCTGCTGGGTGGATTGGTAGTGGTTTCATGGCACAGAGTGGCGAGAAGAGTTGGTTGTTTTTGCTTTCATGTGTTGTCATGGTGGTGATTGTGTTGGTGCTTGTGATGACGGTGGTGGTTGTGTTGGTGGTGGTGGCTGTGCTGGTGATGGTGATGATGATAATGATGCTGGTGCTGGTGATGGTTTGAGGTGATGTTTTTGTTTTGGTGGTTGTGATGATGGCGGTGATGGTGGTGGTGGAGGCTGTATATGGTGGTTATGGTTGTGATCGTGCCGCTGGTGGTTGTGGTGATAGTGATGAAGGTGGTGTTGTTGTTCGTTTTGTTGCATGTGGTTGTGTACTCGTGATTGCGTTGGCGGTTTTGATGAAGACGATGAAGATGATGATGGTGGTGGCGCCGTTGCTGATGGTCGTAGTGGTTGCGGTTGCGTTTGCGGTTGTCGGTTGATTTTGATGGCTGTTTTTGTTTTGGTGATGGTGGCGGTTATGTTGATGCTGGTTGTGTTGTCGGCGGTGGCGGTGATGTTGACAGTCTTTCATATATTTCACAGGACCTTTTCCGTTACTTT
>NW_008752000.1:358892-359659 GCF_000715545.1 Opisthorchis viverrini | reverse complement strand
CGGGTATGTTGATGCGTGTTGTGTTGGTGGCGGTGGCGATGTTGACAGTCTTTCATATATTTCACAGGACCTCTTCCGTTACTTTCTTCTACTTATCATCCATATATCTGAAAAAGGTCTTCGTGACATTCTGACAACTCATGAAAACAGTGTGATATACCTTTCATTTTATAACATTAGACAACAACAGTCCAGTTTATCCCTTAGGTCAATAGTTATCGAGTTGGCTTTTCAAGCTCTCCGTGCGCAGCTTTTTCCATTCCCTAGTTGTGTATTAACTATATGACCGAGCGGTTAAAATGAACCGTTGCGCACTGATAACTTCCAGGGAGATTCCTTTACAGGAAGTTTACCTTACTGGACAGTGCTTTGCATTGAACAAGTGGAAATGTTATCAATCCGACTGAAAGCCCTCATCCGAGGTGTTTATTTCTTGATTCAGACACCTGCTAGTGGCATTCACTGGGAAAGCACATAAATGCACGTATAAATGCAACTTACTACTCATAAGGCCACCGAAGTCTCTAAGACACATAACACTACGGGCAGCCTCCTTCTTGAAGCCTGTCAGCCAGGCACATTCCATGAGTTACAACTAACCATATATCCTAAGTGAACAACCAATTGTATGTGATGTAAGCTCAAGAGAGTTCAGTGGTTACAGCGCGAATTTACTGACATGGAGTTTTGTGTTCGAACCCCGACCTCTGCCTCTCGACTTCCCTTGTCTTGGCTTGGGCAACCTGGCAGTCCTAGTTCTTCCCTCT
>NW_008752000.1:355586-358887 GCF_000715545.1 Opisthorchis viverrini | reverse complement strand
CTAGGCACAGAAAGGGTGCTACAGCTGGACAATTTTCCAAAGTAAGGTTTGAACTTACCAGTTCAGTTTACATTGGCATGAGGAGTATCGCAGACGAGCTCTCAGTGAGTACTCCACTCACACCAATTTAATTTGGAAATAACCGTAAGCGTACATTTTGTTTACTTATAAAAATGACTAAGGGGAACTTGTGAAATACAACTATCCGAATGCGGCTCAAGAATACTGAAGCCAGACAAGGACTATCGAAGTAGTTTGAGCGATTCAAAAGGTAATGTTGGTAAGGTGAAGACGGTTGGGAAATTTGAACGGAGATTCCACCCCGTAAGTGAAGCCAATCTAAGCTCACAAGCAGCGTAAAACTGCTCAGTCCTTATTGGGATTCATCAGCACTGCGCACCTCTCGAAACTCTAAAGAGTTTCGAACCCGCGACCTCTGGGCTAGTGGTGTGAACGCGACTGCGGGGGGCTCGTATTTTGTTGACATTAGTCTACCAGAACTAGCCACCATGATGACCAAGCCAGTCATCGTGCCTCATTATTGCACCCTGAGTAAAAATCCATGGTCTCTTCTAAAGAGATTTTGTGGTGCATTCTATCAGACGTTTTTATTGGTTCCCACAGGCTAGACATTTATAAGAATTGATTTGTGAATAGTTTGAGATTAAAACTTGCATGAGCCCCGAAATCGGTTACAAATATTCCACCGCCCTGTGACCTACGACGAGTTCAAACTGATGCTCAGAAGAACCGTCGACAAAAACAAACAACTGGATTTATTTTTTGAATGATTCAAAAGTGGGTCAATTCTTCTTCCTTCTTGTGACACCACAAATAAGTTCGATAGATTTATTTAATGAGGTTCGCTGTCGAAATGTGGGTAACTCGGTTGAGTTTATTGGTTGTTGATCAGGTGACTGTTAAATTGTTCGCCGAACTTGACAAATGACTTGATCGTATTTCCTCACCATACTAGTGTAACGGCCTCACAGGAAAGGGACCTCTCATCTGAGGCGGGTTCCACAATGGTGTTGTGTCGAACTATTCGTTGCCTGGGTGAGTAGATGGGTTGCTGAGCTGTTGATCTGTTCGCCAGACTTGACAACTGGCTTGCGGCGAAGAGATCAACAGCCAACTCGTCCGAGCTACGAAGACACTTTACCAAGTTCAGTCGAATCACCAATGGTTTAGTTCTTTCAGCAGACATTTTAGTCCCATTTCTTTCATCTTTCTATTATAAAGCTTTATTCAAATAAACTGATATGATTTTAAAACAGTAAATTACCGCCGTTCTTAAGTGATTTTTCTGTCAGTGCTGATGCTGGTGAGCAGCGCCTTTCAAGCAAGCCCTGTTGGCAAATTTTCATGAATCTTTCTCTGCGTTTGGATACAATCTTGTCCAATAAAAATCGTGCCCCTGCAAGTTAGCTCAAGAGCGGCAAATCGATAAAGACTTTTCACGTGATTAGCTTGCTCAGTAGTCTGCATTGAGCAGTAGACAGATTCAGTCGATAAGTGATTGATTCTTCCCAGAACTATCTGTTTCTACAATTGTTTTTTGAACGACTCACCTTTCCAACGTCTTATTTATGTCTTATTTCAGTTCATCTGACTCAAATTCAGATAGTGAACCTGAACTGGAAGTTGGAGCCCAGAACGAGCTCCTTTTCAATGTGGATGACACAAAAGGTTTTGAAATTTTGAAAACGCAGTGCAAACTCACGGCAGAACCGGTCAGTAAGCGAGCCAATGGGGGGAAGAAGATCAAAGGAAAAGTTGGGAGATCAGGCAGGAGTCATGGCACGGGGCTGGGAAAACGCTCTTTCACGTTACCATGTCTGAGAAGCGGTCGGCGGTGTAACACGGAGAGTTCCGGTGAAATCAGTGACCTTTCCCGAGAAAACTCTGGAGCAGAAAGTGCCAGGAAAAACGTACTGACGCAAAAGCGAAAGAACGAGGTAGGTCTGTTTTAACCAACTTTCCTAATGGGGATCCCTGTGTGGTAAGTACATCCACATGAATTGTGCGTGCACACACACACCGCGGCTCTGTGATCCACGGAATCGACAGATAGCCGAATCATCTGATCTCAGTGAGTGGCTGCGTGAAAAATCACTCTGGCACATCTTGCCCCTAACAGTGCGTGGATTCATCTCGTGCAATGAATCCGTTGACAAAAGCGTTGTACTTTTAACGCTAAGCTTTATCAGGCTGTGTCACGGCTTTAAAACAGTTTACTTTCAGAGAAACTGCCGTCAACTGGACCTATTCCAATGGAAAGTGAACCACTAAGATTACCCCTCAGATCGGTCATCTAGATCAGCTGGATGTCCAGCATTGAGTACAGGATGAATCCGTGAGTGCTAATTGCTTCACGAACGGCTACGTAGAAAGTGATATCTTTGATCTTCTCATCTTCGTTGGGTGTGGTTGGTATCCCCGATAAAAACTGACCCCGTTGTTCTTTGTCTTCTGTGAATTTTTACCGCACGAAGGGTGTTTCGAGATAGAACCAGCGGTCTTCGCCGTACATATACACACGGTTAGTTCTCCATGACATAGTGCTATCCCCTCACAGATCTCAGCCATCTTTAGGATCTTCTCCATCGAAGGCATTTACACAGAGCGACCGGAAATGATCAGTTTTGGTGTTCTTTCAAACGGTACGCAATGCTCTTCTTCCTCATTCTTTATAACAAAAGGCCCACGAAAATTAAAGTGGGACTGAAGCCAATCAATAGAGTGCTTGAGAACTGCTGCTTACAAGTATATTGTGAAGAATTCAGGTAAAATCTGAGAAAGAATACATAGCTTTGGTATGAGCTTAAGGTAACCTCGGCCAGGAGGAAGTCTCTGGTGAAATCCTCTCTCACAATCAACACCGCATGAGTAGCTCAAAGGAAGAAAAATCTCACAAAGTGAGTGAGTCTTCTTCCTGAGAGCCAGGTCTGGTGATGTGAATCCCGCACCTGAAGGATCATCATCACCATCATCGACAGCATGACATCAGTGTTCAACACCGATGCTTCACTGCCGTACAACCATGATTTATTTGGTAGACTTATTGTAAAGAAAAGAATAAAGATGGATGGGGAACGGACTTAGTGCTAGCTTAACACAATCATTCCGAGTTGTCTATACCCCCAGACACTCACTCAGGCGATCTGGATATAAACTGACAACAGGAACGCCACTGACATCAGTTGGCAGCCATAACTTGTAGTGTCTCCAACCAGGCACAGTGAGGATCACGCGGTCCCCATCCTGGAAGGCGAGTAGCACCGACAGCACCCAAGCGTTT
>NW_008752000.1:342116-354884 GCF_000715545.1 Opisthorchis viverrini | reverse complement strand
CACATTCTTCAATAGAAGTACCCGTTGCACAACCGAAAACGCGCTTTCTAACTGCCTCGTTACGGATTCACGGACACCAAACCTCACGAGCTATGGTTCTGAGACAGTGATTGTCGAACACCTGAAGACGTTTCAGTTCCACTGCTCGGATAGGCCAAGTCTCACAGCGCTGTATCCCGTCCAAGTGCGAACGAATCGCTTCACTGGTTAGTCACTCATAGCCGAACGACTAATTGTCCAAACTAGTAGCTGGGAGGTCATGGGCTTTAACTCCCTTGAGTTCCATGAGATGCACGTTGCCGATGATTCCCAATAAGACTGAAATAGCTATGCGGTGCTTCTCGGCTTCCAACCAACCCCCTATATTAGCACAATTCTTATGGAGCTCCACTGCTAACCAGTTAGCGTACAAACATAACAGAGATTGGAATGGACAGCCACTCTCTTCACCTTCAGTTCTACGAACTTAAAACAGTATGACTTGGGACGACGTATGGAAAACGGCAGAAAGGTTTTTGTAGTCAAAACGATGTAGACCAGATCACAATGAAGATGAATGTCTAGTGCCGTTGCTTCACACTGTCCTAAATGTACAAAGGTTGTATAGAGGTTCAAGAAGCCGGAATTCAATGTTATGTACTCTTCAAGGTTCGCATTATACCTGTCACTTCCGGTGACCATTTCAAGCCCTGTTGGTGAATCGTACATGTCAAGAAAGTTCCAACTGCCCGTTTAAATCCAGCTTTTCCATATGCATACATATGACGAGAGGAATTTTGTGCAGAATGTTATCCTGATCAAAGACACTGATCCTTCACTGCCCTACAATCATAAGGTTTGTCCAGTTATATCTAAAGCACTACAGTACAAAGAAGAGAGAGGGATCTTTGGTTGGTCCATCACAAGCACTCTGAGGGTCCACACCTCTAGACACCCAATCAGATAACCTGAAAACGCACGGCACTACTTCTACCGACATTGATCGGCCGCCATTTCTTGAAAAGTTTTTGTTATATCTGCTGACTTGTCAATCTGTGGTATCTGCTGCTGACCCGCTCCAGTGCCTAATGCCGGAGAAAAAAGACTCACAGAAGGGAACACAACCGCTATATTCCGAACAAACGAGCGCGAGAGCTTTAGTGCATGCGAGTGCGAGAGCAAAAGTGACAACGGCCCCACTCTATTTAAGGGGACTTTGACATTGATCCAGGCTGTCTGATAAGCGTTAGTTAACACCCGTCAACATCGATCATGCCTCTATGACATACCTGAACGCTGATCACATTCGGTTGTGCTTTTGTGGCGTGCGTGAACACTCATCAGCTTTTACTGAATTGATTGAAAGATTGACTGGCCTGAATGCTTGCCGGCTTTCCTGTTGAGATTTTGGTGGAGCAGTAGGTTCCGGGCGTTCTGAGGCTGCTTTCAGGAATCTGACCTTCCTGATAGTTTTCAACCAGGTTCATGGGGGTCACAAGGGCCAAGTCCTGCATGATGGCTGCACCAAAAGCAGCTAAGCATTTTGCAATCTTCTTTACACCATTCTACCAAGTCGTACATCGTCCACCTCACAGTTTGAACCATTATGAAGGAAACATAAAGAACAACACTTGTCCCGGTGGACGACGTTTTGGTCGAGCCACCGCACTTGATGTTGATGGATGGTTCCTGCGGCTGTGTCTGACTGCTGACCCGCTCCAGTACCTGGTGCCAGAAAAAAGACTCACAGAAGGGAACACAACCGCTATATTCCGAACAAGCGTGTGCGAGAGCGTGACTGCATGCGAGTACGGAAGTACAACGGTCTCAAGCTAGTTATTGGATGGACGCTGTCTAACTTGGTCCAGTGCTGACGCACGCAGTATGGCTTTGGTACGATGCTGCGACACACTGTGTATTGCGGACGCGTTGTCTGACCTTGATCAACGCTGACTCTCGCTGCCTGGGTTTGATACCAGGCTGTGAAGCGCTGCATACTGAGGGGACGTTGTCTGTCTGGTCAACCCTCAGCGGAGCTGAGTGCCTCAGTAGATTTCGGGCATTCAGTGGTTGCTTTCAGGAATCTGACCTTCCTGATAACTTCATAGCGTAGAAAACTGTAATGCTCACTGATTTTAGATGAAGCTCCTCTGGTCTAATGCAAGTTTAACACCCTGGTAGTCATAACGATGACATCAGGACTCCAGGTGAGTCAAACTATATTTGAATAGTCGCCCTTCAGAGGAACCAAAAAGTGTCTACTATTGCTAGCAGTATTACTATTATTCTCCAGGTGAACAATGATGATTTTTTGGTTTTCAAAGGACGTTTTAGAGGTTTACTCATGCACAACCTTTTCGATGATGACCATAAAGTGCATCCTGTCCTCACATTTTTGGCGTGAGTAGATGCTTACCCTTGAAGTGTTATAGGATCTAGATGGTGACTGTGAAGTTGAGACAACCTAATAATTGATATCTCCAGCGCCCAAGGGTTTTGTTTACGGGCTCGGCTCTACTCTTTGTAACAAGGGGTGATCCGCAAGACAGGGGATACGGGACAGCCAGACTTTACCCAAAGGTATTGTTGACTGTTCAGTCTACAAGAGATGCTACATATATCCATCTTTGTCGATTTGATGTCATGCCCCAAAATATATATCAAGGGTTTTAAAGGTCTCGGGGCAATTAGTTAGTTAATTAATCAATTAGTTTACAATCAAACGGTTAATCAGTTAAATGATTAAAAACTCGATAACTGTTTCATCCCACCATCTCGAAATTTCTCACTTTCAACGTCAAGCGCAATAATTGACAGTCTCCTCAAAGTCTCCTCAAGACAGGTTGTACCCTCGTATTTCGATTGATAACAGTGAAATTGTCACTTTTAGAGAGGATCAGTTTTTCCGATCTTCGATCTCTCCCAAAAAACGCCGTCATCTCAATAAACAAGTTTGGAAATAACCAATTTGTAGTTCCTATAGGACAACCATCAGAGAGGTTTGATTAGGCATTCTCGGTAGAAGACTAGCTTTTGATATGGATCCCCGACCACAGTTGCGGCAAGAGTGATCAAGAAATCTACAAATTCCGTAGTTACCTACAAATAATAAAAAATGTCCAACAGAGAGATATCAACACAGCCACTGGGTTGTCGTTCAACCCGTCGGATAGAACAGTCGCATCTCACCAGCAAGAACGCAATCGTTTGTTCAGACTTGAACAGTTAATTGCATCCAGTGTTCACTGATAGACTGGCGGTAACATGCTCGCCTATCATGTCAGGGGTCCGGAGGTAAACGCTGACACGACCAAACTTCAGCACCATTGATAAGCTCTAATTAGAGCGGAACTCGTGTGCAGTACTTTCCCCGTTTGGTGTGGACTCATCAGAACAAGTGCACTAGTGAGTGGAACTGATCCAATAAACATGTGATATGAAAGTGAACTCTGAAAATCCTAAAACCACCCCTGAACAACTCAAGGTCAATTGAGTAGAGTTTTTTTTTCTATCGAACCAAATTCGCTGGTTTTATTTAAGTGGTGAACATGAAGAGACCAAATTTGTTTCTCCGAAATGTTGGACTTTTTTCTTTACCAACGTCCTTTCATTCATTGTAGCTAAAGAAGTTGGAAGCTGGTTCAAACTTTGTTGGCAAGTATGATGGAAAGACAAATAATGGGATACCATGCTTTGTTGAGAAACGCCTTCTGGAAAGAGCTTGCCAGGTGAAGTTTGTTCTCGTAGAATTTTGATACATTGTTCTCCACCTGTAGGATGATACGTGCTTACCTCATCCCTCGTTTCATCTTCATCGATTCCAAATACTGTTGAAGTACAAGTCAGATAAAAGGTCCTTTCTGGTGAAACTCTTTCTTCGATTGACCCTTCCGTTGCCTTTCTGTGTGTCTTAGCATGGTACGCTGTCGACAAAGTTATGGCTGGATGACCTATGTACCGATTTCAGCCTTTTGTCTGTGTAATACCTTCTCGATTCAATAAGTCCAATGCTTAAAAGGTGCTCCTCCAGGAGGATGCGCTAAAAAACTGTCATATTCAAGCCAGATAAATGCGTGAGAACTGTTCTCTAACATCCGATTTCTATTGGTTCCAGAAGTTGTATCATGTATGGCAGAAAACGGACTTTACCAACTATGAGGATGTGCGCCTCTACTGGGTAATTCGTGGCGTTTTGACTAATCTATCCTCTCTTGTTTTAGCGTTGTATCGACTACGTGGAAAGTACGGTGAGTGTAGTATGATTAGTATTGATAATATTATCGCGTATTAATGTCCCCATCAGAGGCGAGTTACTGTTCTTTCTCGTAGCGGTCCCCTTCGTGAGATTCCCGCTGTGGCATTGCGCGATCATTGCAGCGCCAAAAACCGACGAATGGTGCGTATTGTTTTTTTCACATATGCATGACATGCGAAAGAATCAAACCCTGCATCAGGTGGAGCTTTTCCATTCTAAAGAGAATAAAGCGGTTCGTGACAAAACTAACGACCTACTCAGAAAAAGACAGTCCCATTACGGAGATAGCCTTCAAACGGTACTAACTGCGACTGGTTACTCAAAGTTCATTTTATGACCAAGTTCTTCTAGAAGATACGATCTCATCGAAAACTGACTTCACCGGCCTCTCCAAGGAGGTCTTGCGTCTTGATGAGACTGATAAAGTACATCTGGCGATTATGCGAATTGCCGTGTGACTTTTAAATTGATGTGAATGTCCCAAAACCTTTCGAGCAAGATAAATCACTGACGGTCAAATAAACTTTCTGCTTGAAAATTCACAAACTTAACTAACCGTTGTTTATTCATATACTCTTTATCCGGATATGAAAGGACTCAAATAGGATGGCGAGATGGTCTGAACAAACAGACTACTGTTACCTAGTGAGAACACACGCCTAAGATGTCTCCTTATTAGGAGAACCAGTTCCGAACGTAACGGGACTATATAACAGCCAATGGAATAACCGTTTTCGTTGAGACAGATTTCATTGGTTGTTCTTCACTCGTCCTTGACAGACGGGCTGTATTCTTAGTATCACTTTTTTGACCCACTTGTACGCGACAGTGATCAACAGATCAGCCGGTTCGCACGTTTTCATTGACTTTTTCTGGTGTGGCCAAGCGTACCAGGCTACCAGTCGGCTATCCAGGCCTGGGTTCACGGTAATAAGAAAGCATTAAGGAGACCGCGGTCCACAACACTCCTCCCACAAGAAACCGTTGTCCTTTGATTTCTTCGAAGTGTGGATCTACTTTTCAGAAAGAATCGCCCCTCTAACGGGAGCGACCTTATATCAGGTACTTTTGGAAGCCTCTGTAGTACAACTCAAAGGTTTATCAACAACGTCAAGCCATGTACGGAAATTACAAGCATCATATTCGTGTAACCTTTCCTAAGACACCTGCTACCATATGCTTTTTTCGCTCCTGATAACCAGCTTTGTAGCCACTCTACTTGGCTAGAAAAACATTTTCAATTTAGTGAATAAACGATAAACTGACTTTCCGTCATTACAGATAATCAATATGACCCTCATCAGACAAGGTTTCTGAGTCATCTACAGTGTATGAACTTACACTGTGGAAGAATCGAACTGTGCTAAAACCTGCATTCTGATAAGAAATGAGATTTTGGCATGAAAATATGAATTTGTATTGATGGATTGTAATTATTCGGTCACCATCTAGAAACAATCACCTCGATTTGTTTAATCATGTCCTTGCATATTCATTCACTTATTCAGCTATTTTGGCGTGTCCAACCCAACCAAACCTTTTGTTTTGTCCCATATAACCCGTTGACAAGCCAAGTCAAGACAAGACGGCACCGTGGGGCAATCCCAATCACAAATACCTGTTATGAGAGTTGATTAGCTGATCTAGTTTTGAAGGTGCCATCATCGTACTATTGTGTTGTGACAATAATGAGCCTATTGTCATATACCGTCTGTGAATTCTGACTAAATTTCGTTCGGTGGAAATTTCCCCACAAGTCGGATGGAAAGCCGGTAGCTAACACCTCCCCTTCATTTGTAGCCTTACCGTTGCCCATCCTAATCGGAATAAAATGTATGTTATGTTTGCACTCAACTTGCTGAACTCAAGGAACTACTACAAATTGTTATCGCTTGTGTTTCCGGACCAGGAACCCGTGTTGCATGTTCGCACACAAATGTTTTGGTATCCAGCCGATTCAACTTATTTCTAGGTGCAATACACCTCAAAGTGCTAGTACAAGCGATTGCACACGGGACAGTTTTCTAAGATTCACTTGTCCGGGAGAGCTGTTCAGGCAAAGGTTGAGCTACAAAAGGCCCCCTCCTTAGCTGCGCCGCAGCGAAAAGCAAAATCAGTTGAAGTCCCAAAAAGTTAACGCGAGAAACTATTTATTTACCGCAGTTCTCGTTTCTTAATTTTCAGCTCAAAATGGCTCTTCTGTTCGAAACTACGGAAAAAGATGAGGAAGATTATCGTCAATTCCTGGAAAGACTTTCTTTAATCAAAACCAAAACTCAGGAACGTTTGGAGGCCCTTTCGGTGGACACACGTGCCTTCAGTCAGACATTTTTGTCTCCAATGCCAGTCTGGCAAAACAGTGTGGCGAACAATTTCGAATCGGACAGAATACGATTGATTTGCAGTGGTTACTCGAATTTATCCAGCAACACTTCGTATAACCCATGGGCTGATGCAGAGTCAATGCACTAGGATCGTGAGAGATGACAATATTTTCCCTCAGCAAGTTCTTTAGATGAAACCAATGCGATTCTTTAGGAGAACAAGTTCATTATCAACTGAATGCTGACTATGCAGCTTTCGACCATACACGCTTCAGAGTATGTTTGTTCATTTTTCTGAAAACTTAAATAATTGTACACGGGAAGATGCCTGTCCGACGTGATGGGCAACGTTGACGAGAGTGTTGGTAGAACCCCTAAGACTAAGATGCATTTTGAACAGGCCTGCATTAAACCCCTTGGCTCCCCATGGTCAGGTAACCGAATATTCAGCGAAGGTATGAAACAAGGTCGGAGATGAAAAAAGGCTACGCTACCGACCGGACTAGCATTGCTGTTCGTAGAATGTCCCACTTATGCGCATAAGATTTGATCTGCCGCACTTTTGCCCGAGTTATTCACGGTTGTTCCTAGGGTTTCTTACTCACTTGCAGTGCTGTGTCTCTGGTGAGAGTAGATGAAATCAACCAACCTTTCATTTCGTAGGTGAATTTGTGGTGGCTGGCTACCCAAAAAGCTACTTTACTAGGAGTGTGTGCCAAAGAAATAAAAATAATAACACTAGATTGAGTATACAATAATAAAGAGGTCAGATGAAACAGACTCACTAACATTTGTTGGCCCAGGTCAGCGAGTTAACAATAATCCAATCATGGCTGTCCAGCGGTCTTTTTCTGAACAGTTCTCATATATAATAAAATCCAAAGACAGTTTGAAATCTTTTGGTGCCGCTGTAAGCGGTAAGCGAAATCAGAAGAGAAAGTCGGAGCACGTGACCGCGTTTCTGTTGCGTTAAATTGTATAAAAGCGCGTTTTTTTGTAGTTTTTCGTATTCATACAAAAAACTTTTATACAAATGACAAAATACGTAATGTTATGTTGAAAGCAAAAGAGCGATACAATACATTATAAAGTATACCTGTGCTGGAAAGCTCTCAACCATCCCATTCAGAAATAGCCTGGTGGGAAGAACACCATCCATACCGTCATATCGTCCACAAGGTAGTAATAATGCTGTCGAAAAAGGGCTCACAGAGTGCTAGAGGCACATCACGCAGCGAAGGAGAGTTAGACCGTTTTATGGTCCCAATTGGTATTTCCCTTGGGTAAAATTTTGTGCCCGTTCCGCGTGATGGAAATTTACATGGGCTGAGATGAAATTAGGTTAATGGGGTGTTCATTTTTTCTCAGTGTGTTGAACTGATTGCACTGCCCTTCGATACAGTAATGAAGATTTGGCCGCATTTGAACGTATGCTCAACTATCCATGGGCGCACATATCTTTGGGTTGTTCACTCAGCTCTCAAGAGATTCGGCCTTAAAGCTTTCGGATAAATATTTGGTACTTGTATGGGTAGTTTCTTACTTGTTTTTTATACAGAAATATGCACATGATTAAATTTGTTAGAATGTTACAATCGCAGGTGCTGTAAACTGTACACTCCCTTACATGCTGATCGACTTCAGTCGGTTTCCTCACAGCATCGTTGCCGAATGCTTTTACAGTTCCGTCGGAAGCATCCACCATTCAAAAGCTACCAAGCATTCGTTGCATGTTTAAAAAACAGCATGTGTTTTACTCTTACATTTCAAACTTCGTCCTCGGCGTACACCGAGGAGTATTGCCAAACGGGCCCATTGTGGGTATAAGAAAGTTGAAGTGTGGTGTTAAACAAAGACCTTGAAAACTAGAAGGGTCGCGGACATACTCCATAAAATCCCCAAGGTGTTTGACTGCTGGCGGTAACAACGCTCGGGACTAAGTTACGCCACGCACTCGCAGTTTAGTCGTAAGAGAGGGTGTTCCAATAACCTGAACTGTTCTATTTCGTGTTTCCACCGGTTGCCCTTAGGGAAAGAAGTGAAGAAAAGCACGGCTAAGCCACTTTCACTTAGAACTGAGGCACCACGAGCAGGTTTCGGGGATTATACGCCGTTTGTAGTCCACACCGAACCCCCAGGATTTGTGCCTTTGACACGTTCAACATGGTAGTAAGCCATTTGTAATCCAGAATGGAATCCCCAGCTGATGTAATCCACAACGGTTTAACGTGTACGCCACACAGCATCTTGATGTCTGCGGGCCCTGGTAGAGGGTATGGGGACTCGGTCACATTAATAACGATGTAGTGATACCCTATGCTGTCTTGTCATGATGGTTAGAGAAACATATGGGGAAAGTAGATACAGCACTATTTGAATCCAGTCTGCATATTATCCTGTGTCCTTCTACTCGGATAAACGACATACTTGAACATTTTGCCGTCAATGGGTTGGTGCCGGTGTAGCGTCAGGCTTTTTATCGGGGCTTACTGGTGCCTGAGTCACAGAATATGCTCATTAGCAAAGAGAAGAGTTACGTCTGTAACAACATCTGGGCGGTTTTTTAGCCATATTGGAAAAGCCATAACCTTGGGGAATCTCAAAGACGCCAGCGAGAAAGAGTAAGTTATGCTCACCTTGACCCAAATTTTCTGATGCAGAAAAATTCCGTAATACATTCCAGTAATCGTCTTTGCTGCTCTACAGTTTGATTTTTGTACAAGTAAGATGTGAAGGACTCAGATACCTGGGATGAGTTCGTAATCCCATGGTAATGCTAATTTGCCGGTAAAAACGGAATAATCCTGAAAAGAGGATTGTTTTTTGCACAAAACTATTAGAGGTTTTGGAACAATTTGTTTCCAGTACTTTGCACGAAGCGTCGGTGGGATCGATCGGCTTATTGCTAACCATGGGCAGGTGATCAGTGAACCTCGAAATGTCGGTAACAGTAGTTTCTTTCCCGATCAATTGTTGGATGACAACCTTTAACTGGCTTCTATAAAATAGCATCCGGAAGAACAGAATAAATCTGAATGAGACAAGTTCACCGCCTTCACATATGGCAACAGTCCACACAGCAGTGAAGTTTCTTTAAAGTCAATCTGCCCCAACTATCAAAGATATTGGTGAAGCCGTTGTAAGACCACAGTACGGTAGATTTAAAACGCTATCTGGGTACCGGTATAGTCGAACATTCTGAGCCTAATTTTCACCCATGAAACAAGCGCGAAACACGACTCTAAAACCATCTTGGTATCAGCCTAGTAGTCATAGCATCCAATGTGCCGTCTGGTATTGTTTTGCCTTGCCTGGTTATTAACCTGCAGAGACTAACTTCTGATAGTCAAAATGGCTTTATTCCGCTGGATAATGCCTTGAGTGCGTCTTCATTTTGTGACCGATTTTTTCAACAGCAACAAGTTTCAGATCGTTTCGCAATGGGCGTCCTTTCTGTCCCGGAAACCACTTTTTAATTATATGCCCACCGAAAATTTTGGATGTGGGTGATTATTGGAGGCCTTGTTTCTGACTTCATATCCCTCTTGGGGGCATCTCTTGTGGTGTACGCGGATATCCAAGAAGCTGTCGTCTAACACTTTAAGTTCAGTGGTTCAAAATAGAGATGCATTCTAGCCAATTTTGTGTGCACATTATTCGCACAATGCTCCCAGCTGCAAAACCTTTGCGAGTGGAGCAAAACTTCCCGCCTCAACACGTTGCGTTTTGTTGCGCATCTGCTCAAACCAAAAACCGTCCCCATCTATCTTCATATTTTTGCAGCTCACCAAATTTCCTTGCTCACTGGAGCGACTATGCCTCTAGATGACAAGTCTTTTGGGATAGTTTCCCCGCATCGCTGAGGCCCCGGGATGCCTAAATGTGGCTTACAAATTTGGACTGTTACTATCAATTAAATTGCCCGATTGCTTCAGTCCATCGGGGACACGTCATGATTTTCGAAATTTCAGCTCCATTGTGCGAATACTAAGCGCGCCGCTTAAAACTTCTTAATAAACCTCTGATATCAAAGCATTCTCGCGAGAATTTTCTCAAGGTCGATCAAAATGCAGATGGAGCAGTCCTTCGTATTTTGGAATTTTCAGAGAAGCAAGTCACGCTAAATTGCGAAATTGATTTCGCCGCATGTTTTGTTATGCTCCATCAGCAAAGCGCCAACACAGAACTTAGTGAAATTAGGCTTCAAACTCACCCCCGTCCCAACCATTCAACATGGGAGATAAGAATATTCACTTGGCTTTCGCCAAGCCTTCTCAAATACAGTGTCAGTGTGACGTCATATTTTCTGCCGATGGCAGTCTACACCGCAGCGGCGTGATTCATACTGCTTTTGCAGCATACGGGTCTCGTACTATGAGGATTATTCATAGCAGTACTGCTATTAAGGCTAACACAACAGTCGCCAGTCGCGAACACCTGGGACTGCACGAAGTCAGGGTACCTACGTAAAGGCAGATACAGACCAAAACAACTGTGGAGCAAAACCGGTGTTAAATAGTTATTGCAACCTAGACATAATTTGTTAAAGGCATACAGCCTGGGGGTGGTCGCTTCAAGCGCAAGCCGAACTCTAGCAGATGACTGACTGGTCCGAGTCACGTGATGCATACTTAAACGTAGGGCTGCTCTACACGTGGTTTAGCCGAAAAGCTGAGGTTTGCACCAACGGTGAGCCATGACTCCATGAACCAGTGGGAAAGGTTTTGACATAGCGGGCGTCTGGTTCGCGGTTGAATCCGGGGACCGTCTTCCGGCCCCTTTCTGACTTTCTTTGTTGGCTCGTTTCTACACAAGACTCTAAAGCTTATGTAGATATTCATATGCAGCACAAAAATATCCTCGACTAGGATGAAAGCAACTTAAATTTCGGAGTTCGAAAGATTTTGGATATGTAGTTACGTTTGAAGCGAGACTTCCGAAAGCACAAACGCTGAATTCTTCCCAAACTTTTATCGAAATAGATGGTGTGGGTTGTCACACAAATGTTGTTTGAAGAAAGAGGGGTTTATGAGAGGCATTTTAAAGCACGTAGATGCGTTTCATATTGCTTTGTTTATATACATGACAAATTGTACAAATGTCAGGGGGATGGAAGGGGATCTTCTGGAATTCCAACTTATCCAAATTGTTTCAGACTATTTTCTGGTTTGCTTTGATAATCCATCTTTCCTAGATCTAAGCGCTTTCTGCATTCAACTGGCTCTTTTTTCAAACCACTGACTAGAAGCACACAAATTATTTCCGTGAAAACTATAGGGCACTCAAAGACGTGACTTTAACGGCGAGTTAGTCGAATCCATCTGCACCTTTCGGTGATATGTTGCTCGAAGCAGTTTGTTTACCTGAGCGAAATTTGAAGGTCACTGGCCATCATCGATTCGCATTTTGTTACCGGTTTACGCGAGATAAAACGCGAAATCTCACTTTGGCACATTTTGGCGTTCTTCTGTGTTCATTAGGAGTAAAAAACATCCAAAGAATTTCCAATGCAAATTCCACCCTGGAAGATCGGTCAATGACGTTTGTTTGCTTTACACTCCGCAGATTTAACAAATAGGATGATTTTGTGCGGTGAACCTGGTCAGAACACATTTTCCTATGGCTCCCGACTTCCATTAAGTACAACATTGTTAGACAACAGCATGAACTGTGCAGTTGTGACACGAGGGCCATCTGTCTGAGTGATCCCCTTTCCCAGATATGCATACCAACCCCGTAGATAATACAGCGTCACGAGGTAACTGCAGGTATCGTTTCTATCATGAATATGACGCTCTAAAGGTAGTGACCGCCATAAAGCGGTCGTCTTGATTACGGCAGTCGTTGTCACTCACCTCGACCACTTATCCTAACTGCTGGGTCAATGTCTATGTGCGACGCAGATTATGGGGCCTCACCCAGACACGGCAGCCTAATCCAATGAACAACGACGGTCCGTTGTACTCATAACTCTAAGCTCCGTCACTCATCTCGGATACTCGTAACTGTCAGGCCATCTTCTATGAGCGACGCTGAATATGAGACCTAACCTGAGCACGATAACATAATCCAATGGCCATGTTTTCCGATTCCTCAAAAGCATATGATTGGGTCCCACACGTCCCGCTGCTCCACAAACTCGAGTCATACGGGATTCAAGGGAAAATTCTTCGCTGGATCAAGGCGTTCCTATCAGACAGATCATTCCGA
>NW_008752000.1:333592-341254 GCF_000715545.1 Opisthorchis viverrini | reverse complement strand
AAAATCGACCCGGGAAACTTGGGCAATAGCCTTGATCCTGTGTATCAATCCGTGAAGCAGTGAACTTCTGTCTTTCAACACCGTAACTATACACGATGCCACCTATATTTGCCGCCAGGCCAGTATCTATGAGGGCCGGTAAAAATAAGGCCCCAGATATGCATGATAGCTTAGTCTGACGGCCTGTCATACTGATTGTTGTACTCCATGTCGACTTACCTGGCTGCTTATTGTACCTGCTAGGCCTGTGTCCTTGTGTGAATTTGATTAACCAATAACCTAATCCAACCTAATCTCTCGTACCCTCAACTGTACGTTTTATCTCTTATCTTTGCTACTTGCGAATGACATCGAACTGATGAACACGGGGCCTTGACCATGCACACATACCTGATCTTACGGTGGAGGACCGACTCAGTACTCGTAACTGTACGCGATATTACTTGCCTTGATTACTTTTTCAAAATGCTAGTGCCTATATGCGACGCTGCTTGGTAGGCCTCAACCATAAACGGTTTCCTAAACTAACCGCCAACGTCGGCACGTCATGCCGATAACTGTGTGCGCTCTCGCTTAAGTCTGCTACCTATAGTAAACACCAGGCCACTTTGTGGGCCGGTAAAAATGGGGCGAAAACTGTGCGCAATATTCTTATGTAACGGCCAACGGCGACACGTCATACTCGTAACTGTAGTCGATATCGCCAAACTTGTTATAAAGGTAAACTCACTGTCTGCTAAATTAGTCCATTTGGCGATAGCGAGGAGGCCATGTGTACACCGTTGATTCAATGGCGAGATTTGGCAACAATATGCATTACTGGGTGCACTGCATTTAAAGCTAAAGAGGGGTGTGTACGTGTCAGTCGTAAGAGTAAAGGATGCAGACTTGAGCTCTAGGATCCAAAGTTCACACACGTCCTCAAACGTGCACCCATGGGTGCAGTCGTAGCGAAGATCTAGTGAGTGCGCGGGTGCTTGGTAACAAATCCGCTCTTTTAGACCACAAAACTCCAAGTTCACCCGATTTCTGCTCGCTGATACCGATACAATGTAGTTAATGAGATTGATAGCTCGATCTTCCTCGTCGAACCTCGTAAAAACATCACATACTCGACTACAGTAATCAGCAAGTGTCGCCCTTCTGGGCTTCATCCAACTCATCGTTCATGTTGAAGTATTGCAACCCATCTTCACTTTCAAAATCACGTCGACCGCATCCGAATAAATGAGTTAGTAAGATAATGAAACCTCTTCTGATCCAACGGTCCCAGATGATGATGGTGATCAAGCTGGAGACTGCAAGGACACATTCTTCAGTAGAAACACCCGGTGTACAACAAAAAATCTCTATTTAAATCTCACCATACGGACCCGTCTACACTGATCCACACGAGCTATGGTTTTGAGACGACCGTTGTCAAACACCTGCAAACGCCTTGGTTGCGCGTCACAAGCGGGCCAGGTCTCGCAGCCATACAACAGAACAGGCCGCACCGCAGCCTGATACACACGATACTTGATATTCAAGGATGCACCGCCTCAATGCCTCACATTAGCAAACGTCTCTCAAGCATTGCAGGTTCGCGCTTTGAACTCATCCGTCACACTTCAATCAAAACTAATACAACTTCCAATGTATATAAAACGCTGCACCACACTGCCTCTCCAACTGGATCGGAAAAACGCCTTTGATCCCTTATAAGCTCCATCCTACCCTCGGCCAACCAACAAAATCCTCCTCCTCACAGAATTGCACATCACAGCCCAATCACCTCAAAAATGACGTTATTACGAAGCTGTCCGGAAACAGAATTTTTCAGTGCAATGATGGTGTGTCACTGCTATACCCTGTTTGATAGCACCCCCATAAATATGCCTGTCCTGCTCTTGTCTGTACCTTATCGCAAACTTGTTTCATTGCCCGCAACTACGAACAAACTCAAGCTTTATTCTGACTGCAACCTTATGCCCGACACTATGCCACCCACCCGTTAAACATAAGCATGATTAGAATAGCCTGACCGCTTGTGGGTACAAGATGCACATCGAAGGAAGGGATGACTTAGTCAGTTCACTCAAAAATACTTGCGCTTAATCGTCCTCTTCGAAGATGATAATGATTTCTGCATACCCCGGACCGCCAAGATTTTGCCAGAAGATATTTGAAAACCGGGTCAGGGAGTGCGACAACTTTTGCCTGAATGTTACTTCGAGCGACATTCTGACATCAAAGCGCCTTCTGTCATACATTTCAGACACTTTTCTATTTTGAGTCCTTAATGTGTAGACACTTTTCTATTTTGAGTCCTTAATGTATACATGGTTGTCTTATTACCTCGTTTGGATGGAGCAATGAAACACCGATGGATCCTCGATAGGCAAAAGAGTATCTTAACTACAGTGGCAACCAAAAAACGGCTCATCAATGTTCATGTACGTGGCTGTCCACGAACCCAAGCACGGAGTCGCCATGACGGTACCATGACTACCATACTCAATCGGATGGCTTGCCCCGTAGTCCACTGTGCCCCTAATATTTCCCAGACAAGCGTGTTATCAACAAGACCGTTTCAGTCCGTTTAATTTGGGCAAGGACTCGTAAGACGTGGCCATTTGGTTGCGCCATTTGCTCGTACTGCCCACAAAACCAAACATTCATCAAATGACACCATTGGCGACTAAGTATATTGGTAAAGATCAAATCTTGCCTTAAGCCGAATATAACGTATGTTGACCATCATAACAAAATAAAATCTTACCAGCTGTGGCAAATTTTCTGGCTTTGGCGGGACGCCTGCCGCATCCACAGAGGAACTTTTCATATCCAGGTTGCCAATAGCCACTCCAATTTGGGTTTGCGCGAACTTAACGGGCGTGATTATTGTCTAGGTTGTTCTCAGATTATTTCCAAACCTGAAACTCAAAAACACTTGAATAAACCAGATTTTATACAAAATTTTCCACCGTTCCCACAAAGAAAATGCGCGAAGCCACCGGCAGTCACTAAAATGCGAATTCCGCACCTACACCGAGTTCGTTTAAAAAACCCCTACTAAACTGTGGCTGAGTGGGGATACCTTAAGTGCTCAAATAACCACCATCAAGCGCCAAAATTTGTTATTATTTTCCCTTTTGAGCCACGGTTTCAAAGAAATTTAAGGTATTACCTAGGACGCAGCTTTTCTTGGATTTTGCACAAATTTAATTTGAATGCGTGCGCTTGCTGGTCTGTGCACCACTAACCAAACAGAAGGCTGGCTTGTACATTATTCGCAAGCTGGCTGGGGCATGACCGGGGAAATTGATTTGTGCGCAGGCCAAACTGAAGCAAATGATTGGCCCGTCCGAGTCACGTGATCCATATTATTACATGAGGCTACTTCATACGAGGCTTAGCTGCTTAGCAGAGCTTCGCACAATCAGCCTCCCGTGGCTCGGTAGCCAGGTGAGGCTAGCTTCTGCGCAGAGGTGCGCTGTTTCGCGGTTCAAATCCAGGTGACGTGGTCCGACTTCTTTTCGACTATCCCCGTCAGAACGTTCGATCGTAGAAAGCTACCACCAGTGCTGGTGGTCTTGTTTAGCATAAAATATGATTGACTGAGGTGAAGACAACTCAATGTTTTGGGTGTGAAAAGTCTTGATTGTGCCTACACATCCAAGGCAACAGTTAAGTATTAATCGAGATTTCCGAAACACAAATATCGAGTTCTTGTCAACTTTCATTTGCAGTTAATCATGCAGTTAATCAGAAACATGTTGTGTGAAGGAAGGAAGGGCGGTGTAGCGCATCTTAAGGTACGTGGTGCTTTTTTTACTTATTCATTTTGTAGGCGCCAAATTGTACATGTTGCACGCGGAGAAGCAGCTACTTCCAGGGGTAAATTACTGTTTCATGCTGTTTTCTCGCTTGCACTGACAGTCCATCTCTCGCTAGTTCAGGTAATTCAACAATCAAACACGTTTCTTCTTGGCCTGTGCGCAAATGCAGTTTGAACGCACTCACTTCCTGGCTTGTGCACAAATAATCACTTGGAACGCTGGCTTGTGCATGAATTGCATGCCCAAGATCAGAGGCGCCCACTAACGTAATATAATTGAAGTTTCAATTTCTAGGAGTGTCTCAGATGGACTAAAAGTGACCAGAAATCGGGTTCAGAGTACGTGACAAACTTTTTAAATTTATCTAGGTATCCGGGGGTCTCGGAGCCGCTAGAAATTTATTTCACCAGACTTGGCTGATTAGTGAGCAACAGAATTTGGTGAGCGGCAAAAACATGGACGTAGATTTGGGTGCTTTTTGGTTTGAGAACGAATGCATTAAAATGCGACATTTTGGCGTAAAAAAAATTTGCTGCGCTCGTAAAGGTTTTGCAGCTGAGAGCATTGTGTGGCCAGTGAACGTGCATGATCTTATTTTTTGCAAATTGAACATGGCGGGCTACGTCGCAACTTGAAAACGATTAGTATTTGCTTAATGGAATTAAAGTTTTGAAAGCTACGGCGCACTCCTGATGGACTAAAAGAGACAGGTAATCGAGTTCGGAGTAAAATCGCAAGATTTTTCGCCCCATCCAGGAATCCCGGGGTCTCAGCGACGCTGGAAATGTATTTTGCCAGACTTTCTCTACTCCAAAGGAATTGTGGGATTCAAATATATGAACGTGGATTGGAATGGATTTGTTTTGGGCACACACAATGAAACGCAACATTCTGGTGCAAAGCGATTTACTCCACACGCAAACGTTTTGCAGCCGAGAGCATTGTGCGGCTAGCTGGCCCCTTACTTGAAGGAATGGAAAACGAAAAATTGCTCATTCCGTGATAAGGAATTAAAAATTATGGGGAAAAAGAACACTGAAACAACAAGGCTTGATAGACAGGAGCACTTCACTGATCAACGTGGTCACGTTGAACCAAAACTGAAAAACCTGCTGACTACAGCGGGCCGAGGACGCTAAATTAATATCCAGGGTCACTGCCAGAGAGGCAAATAAGTCCACTTAAGTAGCGCGTCGGTAGTTGCAAGTAGGGGCCCTGAGAGAACGAGTGAGAGTGGTCAAGGGTATAAGGAAAATAGTTGTTTCGCCATCAAACAGGGTGTTGAAGTACCTTCCTATCCGTGCACTGACACCCTTGGTTTCTGAAAGGCCTAGAGCTTAGGGGAGAAAGTAACGCGTGGATTGGCCGCAATATCTAGCCCTGGTACAGCGTACCACCATAAGTGTATTATGGAAGGTGGCAGCAGCCACCCAGGTAATTGTGGAGGCAGAACGTCTGAGATAATTACCAGGGGCTGTAGAAAAACGCGAAGTTGCTACGCAAACCGTATTTGAGTTTTGGAGGAAAATCGAAGGAAGAGTTGTCGTTCACCAGTCACCGAGTCACTGCTACAATCTCCGAAAGCATGGTGGTGCATGGTGGAAAAACCCAGCAGGCGCTAGTTGAAAGGAGTTTGGCGATCTTGCAGCATGAGTGTTAATAGATGACCTTCAACCTCGGGCATCAGCCTGAGCTACGAGATAAGACTGACGGGCTAGTTGATTTAGGAGAAAAGACAGCCTTTGTCTCGAAATGGATTACTGAGGCGCATGAGACGGTATTGCATATAAAAGACCGTTATGGGATGGATTAGGGGGCTTTGGAACGCCAATAGCCAGGGAAGCATTAGGATTGCCCGAAAATCGGAGGCGAGAACAAACTCAGCAACAATGGCTGGAAGTACGCAAAGGCTGGGTAAGTAGAGAAGAAACAGCAGACGACATGAGAGCTCAGGGAATTGAAGGTATAATAAACTATGGAAAAGCCTTTAATCTGTGTATGGCAGTAGTTTTGTTATTATCGTGACGTCAAATTTTGGTTTGTAGAGAGCTGGGTAAATGGAAGTTGTGGTTAGGGCGGATGGTGAAGTCACTTGGTGTCAGTCGGGAATCTCCAAAAACCAGCAAGATGTGTGGCTATCCAGTCAACTAAGGAAGCTGCGCAGTAAGCAAAGCGTTATTGCAACGAATGAGGCGCATCAAGGCAGTCATAGCCAGAATAGGCTACAAAGGGGAGAAGATAAGAAAGGTTTCGATAATGTGATACAGATGGCGAATATCCTATGTTCAAGGACAGCAAACAATGAGTGATGTTCGTAACCTGCCGGTTTCTCTGGCAGTGCAAGGCAGTGAGTTTCAATTTTAAGCGCGTTGGGCTCAGAAACCAGATCTGACACTGGGAAAACACTTTTATAGAGCGGCAGCAGGTTTCAAAACCAGCCCGCATAGTTGCGCTTCTGTGTTAAGTTCGGATCTATCACGCAAAACCGAAATGAACTTTGGCGATTGAAACTAAATGGTAGGTAAGAGAGTGAAACATTTTGGGAATGTCTGGATGGGACAGCAGGCTTCATTAGCCACAAGGAGAACGGAGAAGGGTCAACGACGGCCAGGGCGAGCATGCTTGAACAAAACTTAATTATTCTGTTGGTGTTGCGCTGGCCGAACTAATCCTTTTCTTTTTTATCCCACGATGCTAGGCGAGAAAGACAGAAATTGGAAACTCAGGATATCACCGTTCATCATTGTAAAAAGACCATGTGGGTACTTAGTGTTATTATAAGCTGTCGGCTACACGGAAAGTTCATGGTGGCACTTGAGGGAAAATATAGGGCAGTGCATGAGCGATTCCAAGTAAGTGTACAGTGTAACTCCTCACTTTACTAAAAATGAGGGTCCAGTGCTAAGGAAGAAAAAGTTCGGGTACATAACGCATAGGGAGTGCAATCTTCTCAAGGCCATCTGGCGCGAGATGTGCGGACATAGGAACTCAGAAGATGTTCACATCAGGATTAAGCAAAGCGGCATGGACATTAGCAGCGTGCAATGAAACTGGAGAGATCATTGGTGTTGTTGCTGGAGCAGGGTCGGGTTTAAAGGTCGCTTGGGAGAGGGAGTTCATACAAACGCACAAGACGGACCACAGGTCGCTCAGCTAATAGCTGACTTCGTCAGAAGCAAATAATTAACGCCACCGAGATGTTTAGATTCAAAGGAAGGATCAGAAGCTTGGAATGAACGTTTCTCGGAGGCAGCTGTGTCCAGATGAAAACCCTGTCCATGGTTGCAGATGAGGGGATTAGTGGGTGAGGGCGCGATCAAGGTAGAAATGAACAGTTGCGAGTTTGGGTATGGCAATGCTGTTTCGTTACTGCACTGAGATACTTCAGTTCCTGGATAGCCCGTAACGGACTTCTTGATTGATGTAGTTAGGATGGGATGCTGAGAGTTTGCCAGGGGAATCCGCAGGAAGAGCAAAACCAATGTAGTATCGCGGGCAGTATTTGTTTTTTTCCTGTCGTTGATCTCATCAGGTGTAATGCACAGATCGAGGAGGGTGATGACGAACAAACAGGACTTTCATAGCATGTATTACCGTAGGATGGAGATTGGGAAGAAGGTGAAGTGGTATCGGATTATTAGGGCTTGAAGAGTTATAGGAGTCATTACACAAGGTAAAGTCCTTTAATTGAGGAAAACTGAACGTTTACCACAAGAAAGATGATGACGACAATTGGTCAGACGAGGCGGAATAAGGATGGTTTTGCACTCAGCGGTCTGGGTATCAAAGTCAAGCTAAGATTGCTGTTTTACTACATGAAACACGAGACGGTTCGATGTGA
>NW_008752000.1:322528-333216 GCF_000715545.1 Opisthorchis viverrini | reverse complement strand
TCAACGACGGCCAGGGCGAGCCTGCTTGAACAAAACTTAATTATTCTGTTGATGTTGCGCTGGCCGAACTAATCCTTTTCTTTTTTATCCCATTTTGCCAGGCGAGAAAGACAGAAATTGGAAAATTAAGATATCACCGTTCATCATTGTAAAAAGACCTTGTGGGTAATTAGTGTTATTATAAGCTGTCGGCTACACGGAAAGTTCATGGTGGCACTTGAGGGAAAATATAGGGCAGTGCATGAGCGATTCCAAGTAAGTGTACAGTGTAACTCCTCACTTTACTAAAAATGAGGGTCCAGTGCTAAGGAAGAAAAAGTTCGGGTACCTAACGCGTAGGGAGGGCAATCTTCTCAAGACCATTTGGCGTGAGATGTGCGGACATAGGAACTCAGAAGATGTTCACATCAGGATTAAGCAAAGCGGCATGGACACTAGCAGCGTGCAATGAAACTGGAGAGATCATTGGTGTTGTTGCTGGAGCAGAGTCGGGTTTAAAGGTCGCTTGGGAGAGGGAGTTCATACAAACGCACAAGACGGACCACAGGTCGCTCAGCTAATAGCTGACTTCGTCAGAAGCAAATAATTAACGCCACCGAGATGTTTAGATTCAACGGAAGGATCAGAAGCTTGGAATGAACGTTTCTCGGAGGCAGCTGTGTCCAGATGAAAACCCTGTCCATGGTTGCAGATGAGGGGATTAGTGGGTGAGGGCGCGATCAAGGTAGAAATGAACAGTTGAGAGTTTGGGTATGGCAATGCTGTTTCGTTACTGCACTGAGATACTTCAGTTTCTGGATCGTAAGTAACGGACTTCTTGATTGATGTAGTTAGGATGGGATGCTAAGGGTTTGCCAGGGGAATCCGCAGGAGGAGCAAAACCAAGTATCGCGGGCACTGAGATACTTCAGTTTCTGGATAGCCCGTAACGGACTTCTTGATTGATGTAGTTAGGATGGGATGCTAAGGGTTTGCCAGGGGAATCCGCAGGAGGAGCAAAACCAATGTAGTATCGCGGGCAGTATTTGTTTTTTTCCTGTCGTTGATCTCATCAGGTGTAATGCACAGATCGAGGAGGGTGATGACGAACAAACAGGACTTTCATAGCATGTATTACCGTAGGATGGAGATTGGGAAGAAGGTGAAGTGGTATCGGATTATTAGGGCTTGAAGGTGTAATGCACAGATCGAGGAGGGTGATAACGAACAAACAGGACTTCCATAGCATGTATTACCGTAGGAAGGAGATTGGAAAGAAGGTGAAGTTTTATCAGATTATTAGGGCTTGGAGAGTTATAGGAGTCATTACACAAGGTAAAGTCCTTTAATTGAGGAAAACTGAACGTTTACCACAAGAAAGATGATGACGACAATTGGTCAGACGAGGCGGAATAAGGATGGTTTTGCACTCAGCGGTCTGGGTATCAAAGTCAAGCTAAGATTGCTGTTTTACTACATGAAACACGAGACAGTTCGATGTGAGTAGGCAGAGGCGCGGCGTGGTAAGGGAAACCGAACACGTGAGAAATGACAGGGGTGAAACTTCTAAGGTGGTGTAATATATTTCCTTCAGGTTATTTGTGACAACATAGGAGGGAAATGAATATGGGAGGGGTCGTTGCCAGTCCACGGAGCACTACCGTCGGCCTTAATCTACTCGTGTTACCGTTGCATGGATGTCAGACATAAAGGATAATTTTAATAGGAAGGTAGTTTCAATGCACGGAACCAAACGAACACCGCAGATGAACCTGAACTTTTGGATGGGGCAAATCTAAATTAGAGCGGAATACCGGGTCGGTCAAATCCGAACGAACGGCTAAGCGGGTCAGAACAAACTCGTCCCAGAGGCGATTGAGGCCGGGTGAAAAATTTGTTCGCAGCTGCAATCACAGACTTCAGTGTGCGACAGGTAGTGGTCGAGATTAGGAAGAAAATTGAGGCGGAAATGCCATAAGATTGGGTATGGCAGTAACATACTTCGGTTTCTGGACAGCCCCTAATGGTCGCCAAGGCTGCCGCAATCGGACGTGGGATACACGTCCCCGTGGCAACTGGGTATGGGTTAGACGAGAGGAGTGACACAGATGGGGCCAGGCAGATGTGGAGTCACGGGTAATTTCGATTCCGTTGGAGGACCATTTGGGCGTAGGCCCTGGTATTGCCAGGTTGATTGAACGGCAACTACATGTGGCGTTTAGGGCAACTACAGTCAAGGTTTCAAGCTTGGGAAGAGGATAGACTGAGGGAGGAATATGATGAAGGCGATGGCGTCTGGTTAGCTTCAGGAGGGATCAGATAATAAAAGGTGTCCAATGGAAAAAGACTTGAGTGGACTAGAAGCAAACCAAATGAACCTATAAAAGCGTGGACTTCTGCTGGTTGATCCAACAACCAACAACCGGCTGAGGATGACGATGTGTTCTGAGGATATAGCAAATAATTATTGGTGGGCTTCTGCTCGACATGTATGCAGTTCCTTTGGATAGCGATGCAAGAGTCTACCGCTGGTGCTAGGAATCGCGCCGCGTTTTTGCATCAAGCGTTAGTGTACCAGAAGGCGTACGGCCATGGCAAGAGGTCATGCCTCGTTTTGAGAAGGTAAAGGCTTCGCCACCGAGGTAGCAAGCAAGGAGGTTAGTCGTTGGGCTAGTTGGAACGGGCGATCACATTATGAGTCAAACATGGGGCGGCCGTTTTTCGTTCTGCTCTCTGTTGTGAAAAAGGTGATTACTTTAAACACGGACAGCAGACAAATAATAAACGGTCGAGCAACAGCTCCCGAGACGATGTATTAGGATTGCAGTTTAACTGCGTGAACTTAACTGGAATGTGAGAGTATGGATCGGCAGTCCACGGGTCATCTCTGTCAGCCGCAAGGAAGGAGCATGGCAAAATCAGTCATTAGGCGCCAAAAGTGGCTGCAGTTATTCAGGTAGTAATAGGGTCTTCATGTTTTATATGTATATGGTCGCTTCGGAGAACAAGAGGACAGAATGCGTGTGTTATGTCTGGCAGATGAAGTGGACTTGGGGTAGTGCCACCTCGACTAAGACATTGGCTACGCCCTGCACTTCAGTGATGGACGTGAACCTCCTAAATTACCTCTATTCTACCCTATATATTTATTTAATCAACCAAAAGGACGGCTGTCATTCGCTTCTATTTCTTGGCGTTGTGAGAGAGGTATCAACCGGAACGAGTCCCATCCAACTACAAACAGACAAGAACGGTACCCTCTTATGGCCTTCTAGAACTGAAGGCCAGGCTCTTGAACACCTGCGATGGGCGATGCACCCGTGCTACTAGAGGGGGGGCGAGTATAAGAACGCACCATGGTGCAACGTAACAGGCAGACCATCCCCGAAGGGCGTGCCCGCTCATCATACGGGGTTTTCATCCCTCGTGCATGCTACCAGATCTGCAAGGTGACAAACCACCAAGCGCCTATGTATGCGGTTTTCGCATTAATAAATAACTCCAGCTACCGGATATTTTATCCGGGTGGGGGAAAAGCCAATCCAGTAAAACAGCTTAGTCACTTCGAACAGCCACTGGAAGAGGCAAGTCATGAAGGCAAATAAAACAGCAACTAACTTCCGGGCTATATAATCATAATAGAGGTATTCGTAGTCTGTGTACTATGGCTAAACGATGAGGAGACAATAATGTGAACAGCCATGTCAAGTGGAGGTGCACCACAGTGTTGTGTGTGTGTGAATGAGTGGGCTGTGGAACCAAACAAGTATTTCATTCATAGCGCATCTTCAGGCCAACCATTTGGTATGCGTACACTGCTCATGATCAGAAGATGCAGAATGGCTATGGACAGCGAGGAAAGGAACACCTGGGAGGGTTCCTGTCTCACGTGTGGATTAACGCTTGATGGTTCATACTATGACCAAGGAATAGGGAAATTTGGAAGTGTTTATGGGCACTATTTCGAAAAAAGTGTCTGCTTACTTTTAGATTGAACCACATTTTTGAAACAAAACTTGCCATGTGCTTCAATTTGAATTATCCCATCTCCATCTCCACCTTTGCTCGTTGTGACTCCGGCCATTTACCTAACCACCCAAGGTCACTCATGGTCAGCAATGGTTTTCAGTTTTAGTTCATGTCACCTGACTGTCTTTGATCTGGTCGAACCTCATGCCTATTTTTCCCAACAAGTTGGGACATAACTTATTATTACTATATCATCCTGTATTCCCCACTGTTTATGGCATTGTCCTCTTTTTGTGCGATCCGCACACCCACAAATCCCCCAGTCACGCTCCATTCTGACCGTAAAACTATGATCATGCTAGACGGTATGCCACCCACACGTTGGGAATAAACCTTATTATTATTATTATTAATAATTTGTCGGCTTCCGGCACGTTGAGTAATTTTTCCTGTCAAGATTGACAGGCCTGCACAAAAGGTTACAACTTATGCATTTTTAGATGCTGTGGCCACATAACGCCAGTAGAGCGGGACCTCGTTTTGAAAAATGGGGTCAGGCTTCTATCCACGTCTATGGCCATTGATGCACTGGGTGGTTCCATGGGATGCACATCGGAAGCTAATGACACCAGGCTTTCATCAATGAATGAAATCCAGTAGATAGATATTGACAAGGCATTCGTCGTTGACAGCTTACCTATGCAAGCCGTCCCATCTATCAAAGAAGCGGCTCGCAAGTGGCCTCACTTTAAGGAAGTTGCCTTCGACGAACTGACTGGAGACGATGTAGGAATCCTTACTGGGTGTGACATATCCGAAACGCACTGGGTCTTCGATCAGCGCCTGGGGGGGAAACAGCCATTTGCTGTGAAAACCCTACTCGGTTGGATACTTCTTGGTCCGACGAAAAACTGGACGAAGGAGAAGGTCGTCAGTCATTGTACACCTGGGTGCAGTCATGGCATCGAGGAACATTTGCAGCGACTGAATATCTCGGGATTCGCAGACACCTCAGCATCGAACACTTGTCTCTCTTTAGAGGATCAAAGAGCACTGTTGATAGCAGAGACTGGTGCGGTGCGAGTAAGTGGGCTCTATCAGCTACTGCTCTCATGGAAGGATGACGCACTTGCCCTAACCGATAATTTCCAGGTGGCTAGAAAACGTCTAGATACTCTGTAAACTAGACTGCGCAAGGATCGTGTTTTACACGGAAAGTTCTATAAGGTGCTTCACGTATACATGGAGAAAAGATACATTGAACGGGTGGCAGATGCACCCACACTGTCATTAAATTCAAAGCAGTGGTATCCCACGCACCATCCTGTTATTAGCCCGAAAAAGCCAGAAAAGATTCGGGTGGTATTTGAATGCACTTTCAAATGTAATGGTGAGTCACTGAACGATCACCTGTATCATGGCTCTAATTTAACCACAAAACTTGTAAATTTTATGCTGGGCTTTCGTTTAGAGCAAGTTGTTGTGGCAGCCGACATCGAAGACATGCTCCTACATGTCAAGGTTGACCCCTGTGATAGAGGTGCTCTGAAGGGCCTTGTAGCACAGACTAACCGATTGGAAGAAAGTGATGTCATGCGTCCAATAATGTTTCGGTTCTACTGTTGGATGAGGTTACAGAAGGTTGTGGCTCGGTTACTGCGTTACAGGCAATATCTATTGATTAAGACGGGCAGAGCGAGAAAAGAGGCTTTACTTTCCGGTGTTATCAGAGTATCCGAAATCCGCCAAGCACGTAATTATTTGATAAAGATCGTGCAATCCAGTCACTTCGCGCAAGCGCCGCATCAGGTTAGCGCTTCTGTGCTGGATGCGAAGCGTTCCAGCTTACGAAAATTGTCACCTGTTTTGATCGGTGGCATCTTGTGCGTGAGAGGCAGACTTAGTTGCTCGAACTACAGTCAATCAGTAAAACATCCTGCTCTTTGGAGCCGACATCCTGTTACTGCCTTCAGCATACGTCACCTTCGTGGAGCAGAAGGGCACTGTGGAGTAGGGCAGGACTTGGCCTCCACTCGACAGCGATATTGGATCATCAATGGGACCGGTGCCGTCAACCAAGTGCTCTTTATGCAGGCGCAGGTCTGCACAGCTCGGTGCACAAATGATGGCCCCATTACCGGTAGACAGAGTAGGATTGGGTTGGTTCCCCTTCGAGTGAGTGGGAGTGGACTGCTTTGGACCTTTTAAGACCAAACGCGGCCGTTCACAGGAAAAACGCTACGGCTGTATCTTTAGCTGTCTGAGGATTAGAGCAGTCCATTTGGAGATGGCAGGCAACCTGTCGACAGATTCATTCCGACAATGTTTGATGAGCTTCNCATCCCCGAGGCAACTGGGTATGGGTTAGACGAGAGGATTGACACAGATGGGGCCAGGCAGATCTGGAGTCACGGGTAATTTCGATTCCGTTGGAGGACCATTTGGGCGTAGGCCCTGGTATTGCCAGGTTGATTGAACGGCAACTACATGTGACGTTTAGGGCAACTACAGTCAAGGTTTCAAGCTTGGGAAGAGGATAGACTGAGGGAGGAATATGATGAAGGCGATGGCGTCTGGTTAGCTTCAGGAGGGATCAGATAATAAAAGGTGTCCAATGGAAAAAGACTTGAGTGGACTAGAAGCTAACCAAATGAACCTATAAAAGCGTGGACTTCTGCTGGTTGATCCAACAACCAACAACCGGCTGAGGATGACGATGTGTTCTGAGGATATAGCAAATGATTATTGGTGGGCTTCTGCTCGACATGTATGCAGTTCCTTTGGATAGCGATGCAAGAGTCTACCGCTGGTGCTAGGAATCGCGCCGCGTTTTTGCATCAAGCGTTAGTGTACCAGAAGGCGTACGGCCATGGCAAGAGGTCATGCCTCGTTTTGAGAAGGTAAAGGCTTCGCCACCGAGGTAGCAAGCAAGGAGGTTAGTCGTTGGGCTAGTTGGAACAGGCGATCACATTATGAGTTAAACATGGGGCGGCTGTTTTTCGTTCTGCTCTCTGTTGTGAAAAAGGTGATTACTTTAAACACGGACAGCAGACAAATAATAAACGGTCGAGCAACAGCTCCCGAGACGATGTATTAGGACTGCAGTTTAACTGCGTGAACTTAACTGGAATGTGAGAGTATGGATCGGCAGTCCACGGGTCATCTCTGTCAGCCGCAAGGAAGGAGCATGGCAAAATCAGTCATTAGGCGCCAAAAGTGGCTGCAGTTATTCAGGTAGTAATAGGGTCTTCATGTTTTATATGTATATGGTCGCTTCGGAGAACAAGAGGACAGAATGCGTGTGTTATGTCTGGCAGATGAAGTGGACTTGGGGTAGTGCCACCTCGACTAAGACATTGGCTACGCCCTGCACTTCAGTGATGGACGTGAACCTCCTAAATTACCTCTATTCTACCCTATATATTTATTTAATCAGCCAAAAAAACGGCTGTCATTCGCTTCTATTTCTTGGCGTTGTGAGAGAGGTATCAACCGGAACGAGTCCCATCCAACTACAAACAGACAAGAACGGTACCCTCTTATGGCCTTCTAGAACTGAAGGCCAGGCTCTTAAACACCTGCGATGGGCGATGCACCCGTGCTACTAGAGGGGTGGCGAGTACAAGAACGCACCATGGTGCAACGTAACAGGCAGACCATCCCCGAAGGGCGTGCCCGCTCATCATACGGGGTTTTCATCCCTCGTGCATGCTACCAGATCTGCAAGGTGACAAACCACCAAGCGCCTATGTATGCGGTTTTCGCATTAATAAATAACTCCAGCTACCGGATATTTTATCCGGGTGGGGGAAAAGCCAATCCAGTAAAACAGCTTAGTCACTTCGAACAGCCACTGGAAGAGGCAAGTCATGAAGGCAAATAAAACAGCAACTAACTTCCGGGCTATATAATCATAATAGAGGTATTCGTAGTCTGTGTACTATGGCTAAACGATGAGGAGACAATAATGTGAACAGCCATGTCAAGTGGAGGTGCACCACAGTGTTATGTGTGTGTGAATGAGTGGGCTGTGGAACCAAACAAGTATTTCATTCATAGCGCATCTTCAGGCCAACCATTTGGTACGCGTACACTGCTCATGATCAGAAGATGCAGAATGGCTATGGACAGCGAGGAAATAAGGCTTCGGTTTGGTTAAGCTTAGTTAAATTTAGTCTAAGCAAAGCACCAGACATTAAATAGGGCTGAGAGTTATTCAGAGATGGGACTCGGCTTGAAGGAACAAGGAGTAAGTTGACTTGGCACAAGCGATTAAGGTAGTGGTAAGGAAATTTAATAGGGTCGGCGCAGACGAGCATGAAAGCAATTACGATGGCAGGCACCGGAACCTCTCCAAAACAAACTTCCGTTTCGGACAGCAGATGCAGATGTAGTCCCAGGAAGTGAAACGCCTGCACCAGATATACCTAAGGTGGTGATTTACGGAGAGGAACACCTGGGAGGGTTCCTGTCTCACGTGTGGATTAACGCTTGATGGTTCATACTATGACCAAGGAATAGGGAAATTTGGAAGTGTTTATGGGCACTATTTCGAAAAAAGTATGCTAGACGGTATGCCACCCACACGTTGGGAATAAACCTTATTATTATTATTATTATTATCATTATAAAAGCTGTGGCGCGAAAGACACTCGGCTCCCACGGAGAAATGTAAGAATTGAGGGTCTTTCGAAAGTGTTTATGAGACTACATAGGACAGATACTTGAGTGAGGCTTGTTCTATGGGTTGGAATACATAAAAAGGAAAAGTTCTGTCTAAAGACTGTTCAACCGATTGACAATTGGAGAATAATCCAGACTGGTGGGTATTATGCTGGGGCCACGGAGAAAATTCAGGTCAGCAGTAAGCCATCTAAACCCGTCAGTAAGTTGGACGATGCAGAAGGCCCAGGTTCAACCTAATGCGCTTCAGCTATAAGGGCCCCAGCCCATGAAGAATAAGCATCCCGGGCAAATCTGGCATCGACGTGAGTGATCTTGGAATTTTGGAATGACGAAATAAAGGCATGAGTTAGGGGTCCAGAGGGACAAACAGTTAAGATCAGACTGAATGTTCGCAATAGTAAAACAGTGTAAGCTAACTTGATATCACAAGGAAATAGAAAGGAGATCGTGGTCCTCAGAGGATTCATTCATCCGACTTACCGGAATCAGACATATCCATGAACGCTATGAGCGGGAAACCGCTTACTCTGACAGCACAGCGTCATACTAGGCCACTAGGCTATAGAATCAAGGAACTCGATGCACTGTGGAGGCAAACGAATGAATGTCAAAGAGGAGCGCCATGGGTTGAAGACTCAAGGATTCCTGGGCACGCACCAAAGGAAGAAAGTCACCCAGCTATCAGCAATCAAGATGGTCTGGTAATTCGTAAGCCCCGGAACCCTTGAGGATAAGAGATTCGTTCACTGAACCCATGAAGACAAACTACGATACCATGTTCCGTCCCCGAAAAGGCAAATTCACATCATTTGAGTACGTGCGACGACAACGAAGGAACAAGTCGATGGCCACTTCCTCGATGTTTTGAGACAAACAACCTTCAAGCAACACAATGGTGGTGGCCAAAGCCTACAGCCAACGCCGTGAGCCATGTGCTCTAACTAAGAGACTTTGTCACACAAGATAATGGCATGGCAGAAACACGGAGAGCCTCCAACCAACTTGCCTTTTACGGGAGGTAGCGTGGACAAACTCTCGCACAAAACATTCCCTCGGGACACTGGGGTTACAGGGACTCCAAGAATCCTGGAGGAAAGATTGCTTAGTTCGGTCCAACATCTCCAAGTGATAAAGCATCAGTCATTCGATGAAAAATACCTCCATTTACTCAGATACAAGCGCTGGCCATCCCAATATACAAACCTGGTAGCCGCTTATCGCCCAGGGACTAGGAGTCCGTTGAAGTTAGTGATATAATGTGCGAGGTGATGAAATATATTGTGAATCGCGCTGTTCAAACCAATCTTGCTACTGAAAATTCGATATACTTAGACAGCATGCCTGCCCCTTAAACCGTTGTTGAACGATCACCATGCTCTTATTGATAAGCAGCATCACAAAAAGCAAAGAGAAGAACCCATAGTAGATGAAACATCTTTGATTTCCAAGAAGTATACAGTTGAGATCCACGCGTTCTACCAATCTATAAACTAGAGGTCTATGGGTTTGTTTCCGTGAATCCGTGAAAACCACACGGATTCTCGTCGGACTATAAACCACTGGCTATCTGGAGGCCACAACCACGACAGTGGTGAATGCCGGGGTCAGCACCTACTTTACGTCATTGTTTATGGTGGATTCTGCATAAACGGGTACTAAACGCCTGGAGTCTTCCAAACGAGCAAAGGAACTGTCCGAAAAATACAAATTAGAAGCGACCTAGTTCAACACTCATATTGCTTTAATTTCCGACCATTCCGTGAAGCCCGGCCTCAAGCAATTTTGTGTGAACATGCAGCAGTGCCGGAGTGCATGTAGTCATTATGTGTTATCTAGATGTCTTCTGTTTGGATTGCGAAAATTGTCAAGGAGAAACTACGAACAGCCTCTAACCGACTTGGTCTTCACGGTGGAGGACATTCGTCAACTCCTGCACAAGATCAACCCATTCTGCGCGTTGGGGCCCGACGAGGTCCATCCAAGGATCCTAAAAGAAACGCCTCCACATTGGCAAACCATTTACCCTTGGTGTTTCGGCAGTCGCTTGACGAAGG
>NW_008752000.1:320831-321769 GCF_000715545.1 Opisthorchis viverrini | reverse complement strand
CATTTCGGGTAGTAGGTGCGTGGAACGACCTTCCTCCGACGGTTGTCCACGCTCCTTTTAGAACCCAGTTTAAGGCACTATTAGACACTTGTGCGAATCCTCGCGCAGGCAAACATACTGCCCCGCGCTGAGAACATAAAGAGCCGTGCTACGACCTTTTTGCACAGGTGCCTTTCAGGTGAACGACAGCCACTGACCGATAAGAACAAAATCGACCCGGGAAACTTGGGCAATAGCCTCGATCCTGTGTATCAATCCGTGAATCCGTGAACTGAGTGAGAGGGTTGGGGCGACTATGACCGCGCTTCGTTCAAAATTTATTGTACCGTTGTCTCGGGCGTTTGCTGCGCGTGTTTGCTCGGCTCGGGGGCCCACGGTGCCCGTGATTCCTAAAGGAATGACAGGTGCCGATGACTTAAGCCATGCTGTAAATGTCTATGCGTCCGTTTCTATGTAATTTTTTATACACTAGGAGATACAGGAGTTCATATCACAGGTGAAAAACTTGCCGGGCTGTAAGGACATTGAACAAAGTGAGGTTGAAAAAGAGGCGCTTCTTTTCCTGCGTGCTAGAAAGCGCGACGTTTCACGTGCTGTTGAGCTGTACAAAGCTAACAAGGTGAGTTAACATGCATCCCCGGTTTGCCGCTAGTTTTGAATTTCCCTACTACTTCCATGTTTATCGCCCTCTAACAGCTGGCGAGTGATAGCCTAGTCAAACGTGTACCGATCCTAGTGTATTCACCGTGTCTCCGCTCCATTCAGCTGGCCGTGAGCCCAATATGTTTCGATGAATTGTTGGAGATACATCCTACCCAATTCACTCATGAAATCTATAGTTCTAGCTTTAATGGAGCTGTGTGATGTAATAAATGCATGAATCCCGAAGGTGCCGTTCGCATTTTTCCATTCCCACCATTTATGGCGTCACTAAATCT
>NW_008752000.1:300032-317631 GCF_000715545.1 Opisthorchis viverrini | reverse complement strand
GACCCGGGAAACTTGGGCAATAGCCTCGATCCTGTGTATCAATCCGTGAATCCGTGAACTGAGTGAGCGGGTTGGGGCGACTATGACCGCGCTTCGTTCAAAATTTATTGTACCGTTGTCTCGGGCGTTTGCTGCGCGTGTTTGCTCGGCTCGGGGGCCCACGGTGCCCGTGATTCCTAAAGGAATGACAGGTGCCGACGACTTAAGCCATGCTGTAAATGCCTATGCATCTGTTTCTATGTAATTTTTCATAAACTAGGAGATACAGGAGTTCATATCACAGGTGAAAAACTTGCCGGGCTGTAAGGACATTGAACAAAGTGAGGTTGAAAAAGAGGCGCTTCTTTTCCTGCGTGCTAGAAAGCGCGACGTTTCACGTGCTGTTGAGCTGTACAAAGCTAACAAGGTGAGTTAACATGCATCCCCGGTTTGCCGCTAGTTTTGAATTTCCCTACTAATTCCATGTTTATCGCCCTCTAACAGCTGGCGAGTGCTAGTCTAGTCAAACGTGTACCGATCCTAGTGTATTCACCGTGTCTCCGCTCCATTCAGCTGGCCGTGAGCCCAATATGTTTCGATGAATTGTGGGAGATACATCCTACCCAATTCACTCATGAAATCTATAGTTCTAGCTTTAATGGAGCTGTGTGATGTAATAAATGCATGAATCCCGAAGGTGCCGTTCGCATTTTTCCATTCCCACCATTTATGGCGTCACTAAATCTTACCGCTGGGTCCCAAGGGCCCTGTTTACAAGACTACAGTAAGGGCTGTGTTGTTTTATGGATGAGACATGGTTCTGCCGACGGATAGTCGTAGGTGTCTCTGGGTTTCTGACAACCGATGCCTCAGGAGCGGTGCTAGTATCGTTGGCGTGGACGAATTCTTAACGAGGTAATGGAAAACGTGTTCGGCTGTGCAGTGGATACATCAGTCACATAACGTCCAGCACCAACTGCGGCAGTTCAACCATGGTTACGCATTCCAAATCTCCCAAGACTCAATGGCTGCTTCAGGCTGACACAAACTGGTGACTTGACAATAGTTTGAAAGAGATCGCTGATTGTTGTGCTGGTTGTCGTGTTGGTTGGTTGTTGGTCCCTGTGCCTGGCTGGAGTTTTCACGACAAACGGAGCTTACGTGATGTTAGTGACAGTTAAGCGCCAGAACGTAGCTCTAGTATATTGCCGTCGGTGTTACTGGTGATATTAGTAGCGTTCGTGCTGTCGATTTCCAGAATATCTGGCCGAGTGTTTGGTGCCTCAAAGGGCTCGCGGTAGTTCAATATCCTGTGCAACATTCGCGCTTTAGGGGTTTGAATCTCATTAAATGAACTTTCTGGGTCTATGACACTGAAGAATCAATGTCAACATTTATACCACTGCCTCTGGTGGTAATGTGCCGTTTATATTCCCCCTTGGAAAAGCTTCCACTCGCATGTTAAACTTCTAACAGGGACTTACCTGGGGCACCAGTTCTTCGTGGCTGGGTTTTCTTTACGAACAGACTAGGCGCACCAAGTGCGTAAATATGCACCTCGACATTGTCGCAGCTGCATTGTGACAGTCAGGGATCCGTTTATTGATCTTAAAATCACATGGCAAAGCTCATCGAAGCAATGCCTGACAGCAGTGTGGTTCGCTCTCGAGACGTGATATCAATTTGTCTCCTCTTTTTGGATGCTTACCGCTTGGGTTTCGAAAGCGATCTCTATGCTAGTTTTGGGTATACCCGTATTACAGTATTCCATTATGCTGTTACTCCTTGAAATGATCCTACTGTCTTTTGTCTCTTGCGCAGACGTTTTCCATTGCATCTTCCGCTATACCGTCATAATTGTATGTCTGTGTTTCATCGCGTTCCTCGGACCCATTTCATCACGGAGACTACTTGACTTGGTATGGTCTACGCCTTAGCAATCGAGCCTGTGTATTCGAAGTTCCTCTGCTACACACAACAGAACCCTAGTCGTTCGTTTTTGGCACCTTTTCAGTAATCGAGCGAAACGTGAGATACCCGCAGGTTGGGCAAACCTAAACAAGAAAAGCGATATTTGGATTTGGACCTCCAACCTTCCAGTTGGTAGCCTCGCGCCTTGACTCATGAACTATCTCTAGTCCACTCCATACTCTGTACTTGGATGCCGATGAGTTTGGGTTGTGTCAGTTTCATCACTTTATCTCTATTTACACCGACTCGTTTGTCCTTGCGGCTGGCACAATTAGGTGACGACGTCCAAACGTGGGCTGACACCTGCGTGAAAGCCAGCCTAGCATCACCATAAATTTGACTGACTGTGGCTTCACGTCGGATTTATACCGTTGACGTAAATCGATGATGAGGTACTGGTTCCTCTTGTGATGTCAAACGACTGAATATTGAAAAAAGAACCTGGGAAGATGCAGTCCAGTCGTATGGTCAGAAAGAAAATGGTGAGGAAGATATCCACCATTCATGTTACTGGAGCTGCAACTATATTTCGTGTAGCTGACAATGATCGAAAAAGCATACGTTGGTTGTGTTCACTGCTGAGGTACGCCAGGTAGTCTTAGAAAGAGGGGATTCTTCCGCGATAGATGAATTACTCACGCTTCATAGGTTGCGCTAGTTGGGTCATGTACTCCACATACCAGAAGACCTTTCTTCCCAGCCCTGTGCTGAGTAGAAATGACCGAGAGGTGGACAGTGTATGACCTAGCAACGAAGTACGAAAACACTAACCAGTAAACTTAGTCGGGTGGGCAACTGCCGCGGGACCAGTGGTTAATGACATTTGCGGAAATGGCCCAATCGCGCAGTCAGTGACGCGCATGCATCAAAGCTATCGCCTTCAATATGCCTCTACCCAATTTCCGAACAAACTGAACATGCCTTCGCCTCCAAGGCTTGGTTGTATGTTCCACTTTCCCGTTTTCCGGTGATCGAAACTGTAGCAGCCGGAACCAATGTGCCTGTGGTACACGGTTTATAGCTGGTAAGTTGTTGAATTGATTGATTGGTCGATTGATTGATTGTGTTCAATAATACCTATTCAAACTGCATCACAGACCACCTGTTTTTTTATGATGGTTAAAGTTCCACGGCTACTGATATTGCACAAATACACTGAAGTGGATGCAACAGTGAAAATCTCAGACGAAGACGTGTGTAAATCAATCAAGTCCAAAGTAATAACTACAGAAATGTTGAAAATTACGGTGGCAGGACGGTGGAGGATTGCCACCTATCCATAGACTTGTATGAAGTTGGCGCCATTTTGTGAACCAAATGAGGAAAAATACCACTAGCCCTTGTGAAATAGTTGGATGCTTTTTATGTTCTGAGAAGATCTTACCTGAAAGAGTATGACAGAACTTATTGGTTATGTATGAACTGGTACGTTTGGAACGGGCTCTGTCAAGCTGTGAACTCGTCACATCACCTTTCGCTTCTGAGAAACTGATGATGACATGGTGAGATCAACTGTATTTCCTTTCGTTACTACCTTATATTCCTCGACTTTTTTTGGTCAACCAGCGTATGCGGTACACCGAAAATGTGACTTCCATCGACCCACTGGAAGAGGGAGTCAGAAAAGAACTGCTTTCAGGAAAATTCACCGTCTTGGTAAGTCACCTGTTAGTCATTGATCGCGTTTAGGCTCTTAATGTTTTATCCAAAGAAAGGCTTTTCTGTCTGTCTTTTAGTCACTTGGCGCTGAAAACTAACGTTTTACAGGTTGTGCCTGTTTGGAAAGTGCTTCCATCTCCAGCCTAATAAACCACACCTCATTCCGATATTTATGTTATAGAAATATCAGCCCATTTCGATCAGTCTATCTCCATTAGCGACTAATACTACCCTTTTCACTGCGGCCACTTGTGGTGTCAAGAAACACATCACTGAGTCTCCAAAGTCTCGTTAACCAAGGTACAGTACATGTTATATCGTGTAGTTGCGGAACTTGGCTCCTGATTTCGAGCTCCTCGGATCTTTGACGACCGGTATCTCAATTCTGGATGATGTCTGTTGTGGTCCATTTTCCTGGATGAGATTCCCATAATCCCAATGCACCAGGCTGAAGGCTGCAAGATTGGGTGGCTAATTAAGGCCATTAGAGATTTTGCGGAATGTAGGTAGCTCGGGTGATTGGTTGATCTATTAGCTGACCCACTCAGCCTGGCACTGATGATATCACCCGGATTGGTGATGAAACGTTTGGAATCCAAATGCCCACCACTAGTGGACGTGTTGAACTCAGGCGAGAGCTTCCCGTATACTCGTACGCGCCCACAGGATTTCGCACACAGTGCTCTCATAAGGGTGAGAAATTTGGAACAGCTTTGATCGCCATTTACTGCCAAAGTTTGTGACGATCGACAGAATCAAGAGCAGCTTTCAAATCAAAATGACCAGCGTGGGACTTCTGAAGGAGTGGTGCTGTTCAAGAATTTGTCTCAAGATAAGGATGTGGCCGATGCGTTTTCGACCAGAGCGAAACCTAGCTTGATTCTCACGAATCTGTCTCTTCCGACAACCTACCAACTTGCGAAAAATAATGCCAGAGTGTATCTTTGATGCGACGGATACCAGGTACAGCTTTGAATAGACAAGCTGCGAAGTCGGCCGATGCAAAAACCCGTCCATAGTGCAAATCTTGTGAAATCAGTGAAGTTTCCTAATACTTTCACATTAGATCGATCAAGTTCCTTCAGGATAGCAAGATGAAATCTTGGTTTCAAGGAGTTTTGCTTCCGGTGGCACGTATTTCGAAATCTGTAGCAAACATGACTTCTAGTCAGACATGACACTAACAATGAGGTCAAGCGCATCTACCAGGGTAGTGCTAGTCTGAAAAACCTGAAACATGTGCGCAGTTTTGGCGGTTCGTTGTTCTAAATAATATCCACAAGTGTACAACTGTGACCCCATTCTCATTTGGTACAGGGCAGCTTTATGCAGGATAAAGCTTTCCAAAAGCTGGTCTCTAACGTTTCCAGGTTCATCATCATCGGCTTGTTTGGTAGTTGACCGTAATCAGTCGTTTAGCTGTAGCACCTTTTCGATGCCCATGTGCCATGCTACCCAAAGGATGTTCGAACGTCGAGATGCTGTCTGGTTGCCCAAACAGTCTATTTGCAGGGATCGGGTTGGAACCACGGGCCTTACGGTCGGTAAGTTCGCGCCTCAACCATATCTATGTCGAGCTAGGAAGTTGATGATGATTGGCATCAGTAGTATGCCTCTCCTATGGCTCAGATAAATGTGCTACCATGTGTGCTTCCAGAAATTTGTCGCGTTGCTTGCCGTATTATTTTCCCCTGTAGTACCAATGACCTTGATGTGTGGTCTGGGTAGCATACAAAATAATGGAGTAATAACAAGAACCGGTCCACATAGTGGCCTTAGCCTTTGCTTGTCACTTTACATGAGGAGACCGAAGATAGTTCAACTTTGTGGTGTTTCGGAATGTGGAAAACCGGGCTTGTTGTTAATTAACTGACCACGAAAGTTGGAGAAAACAACAAGAGGCTCGCTCACTCGATAAAACTTTTATTTTACGTCTGTGTGCGTTGAGTGCCGCGCGTCCCCAGGTTCTGTGTCATGAATTCAAGCCATTCTTTGGTACGATAGCCTCACCCTGGCCCCAACTGCCGTGCGCTAATTTACTCAAGGTTACTTAAAGGTTAGATCTCCTCATGTGGGCTTGTGGACAAGAGCCCTCCCACCTTGTCAAATAAGTTGTCATGTCCGTACGCTCTGGTTTGCGAAGCGTTCAAGATAGTGACCGGCAATTCAGTCTCTGCGCCCCCCTCATTTAAAGGCTAAGTTTACAACGTGCAATCCATGAGTGGTTGATTACAATCTTTTCTGTCGGACCGTGACGTAATCGTCCCAGAACCACACTACCCAATATCCCAAATCAGTCGTGCTTTGCAGGATTTGTGGCTGGTCCACATACAAAAACGGCATCACATTACGCACTTAGCCTGCTTAACTACCTATAGCTTTTAAACGGCAGGTCAGAGCTCAACACAACTTCGTAACCCTATTTTTAGCCAGACCTTCCCTAATATTTTCCATTCGGATCATTTTAACAGGTGTTAAAATGCCACAAAATCTAACAAGGTTGACGCTATGCGATAATTGATGTAAAAAGCACTCATATCGCGGTTTGACGCAAGTCCTCTTCTGCAGGAACTTCGACCATCTGGAGCTCTCAGATTTGACCTTTCACAAGGCCACCCAACCGGCTTTGTTCAATTTGTTCCGAACCAGACAGTTTGCACTTCATCATGACGCTATCGAAATCACTGGACAGTCGCAGTGGAATTGGACGACCGTTGTAGGGAAGACTTTATAAAAGCGTACACATTTCTTATTCGGACTGTCCTAAAAACTACAACCTCACACATCCATTTCTGTCACAGTGCTTCACAGTGTTTCAGCTGGAATAAACATCCTGGGTCTTCTCGGCCAGCTAGCCCCTCTCTTTCCAGAGTACAGCATCTTGACCTAAATACAGTGTACCTCATCACGCCTTCTGTGCTCCCCATGGTTTATACAACCGCAAAGTGCCCACACTCCAGACCTGACCAATCCGCTCATGCTAAAACAGGGACTACAGTACCTGCCTGTTATTCAGTTAGTCATGAAGCCATAGATGGCTGTAATAGGTGACTTGGACTTCGAAAACGATCCGGAGAAATTATCGTGATCCCTTGACGATATTCTTCAACTACTAAGTTTCCTGTCTGATATGGTTTAATGCACATTCTGTTTCATACTATAGATGGAATTTGTACTTTTGCCGTGACTAGTAATCCCAGCGTATTGGTCTGGTTTCATCTGCCACGCTTAGAATAGTACCAAAACACATACGCTTCGTAATCTTGAAGAAACTTATCGTAATGCAGTAATGTGCTCATATGCCAACTGAGCTCGTATCGCCTTGAGACTCGCAAATCTCTTGTTCATGATATTCTTTAATCAAATGTGCCCCACAAAGAATGCTTCATCGCTCATTTGGGCCAATATTCAAAACATCGAGGTATTATTCCTTGATACGATGATGATGATCGATTATCATTCAGCTGGATCACTCTTTCGGTGCCTAGCTGCCATGCCACACGAACGAGGTGCGAGGGCTGGGATACTGCTAGGTCGCCCAAGCCTAGACAGGGGAAGTCGAGAGGCAGAGGTCGGGTTCGAACCACGGACCTTCCCGTCAGTAGATTCGCGCTCTAATCGCTTGATCCATCTCGCCCCCTTGATACGATACTATCTCTTTGGTGTTCAAGCAAGGTTAAGGTAAATTGTAGACTAGTTATATCTGGTAAGTTCTAACATGATAGCAGTAGTGGTAGGAAAAATGCTTCGATTTGTTTCGTCACCAATCCAGGAGGCATAAGCGGTGCGCCTCCCCCTAGTCAGGTGCGAATTAATAACGTCTCCTTGATTGGTGACGAAACGTCTGCAGGCTAGTTGCAAAGCCCGGCGAACAGATCAACAGCCATCAGCAAACCCAACCGAGCTAACGCCATTTCAACACTGCCAAAATCTGGTTGCATTCGAAGCACCTTGGTGGATACCAAAGTATTTCCTCCATGGGAGTGTTTTCTCTTGAGAATGCATGTTCCTTACCTTCTGCAATCATTAGTGACAAATTCAGTTGTTTTCAGCCTTGTTATGGTTTTCTGGCGAAAAACTAAATGTAAACTTCGTGTGACCACTTTTAGCAGAGTCCGAGCCTTTTTGACCAACCCTCTCTGACTTTTTGCTTATCCCTTGGTATCCGCCATGTTTGAGCATGAGAAACACCAGTCAGCCGAAGTCTGCTCCTTGTCTATTCATTAGGCTGAGTATTTTCCCATTAGTTTATGGTGCTATCTTCGTCAGTTTCATGCATTCTAATAACAGTCCCACCTGTTCTAACTGTACCGCCTTGCTGAACATATCCCAATACACCCACCAATAAGCCGACCTTTATTTGCATTGGTGATAATTGCAAAAGTGGCCTCCAAAAATTGAATCTGTTACCAACGGGTCAATCTCCTCTGCTGTATCAAACGTGTTCGATGGTGTATCGAGGCACGGCTTCGTATCACGTCGTGTTGTCCTACCTATGATGCACTGAACTCAGTTGATGAATCTTTAATGAATCCGCCGGACCGGATGATCCAGCTGCTGAGCTGCGAAAACGCCGTTTATCGTACGTTGACCTTGCAACATCGATGATGAATTGCTCACTTTTATCCGATATCCTCCTGCTGATGTTACCAGCACGCACAATTGGCCGGGGTTAAGCTACCTGTTCCAACAACGGTGCTGGCCACGACTGAGCCCTCGGACTCAATGAATGAATAAATGTCACATCGTGCATCTAGATCAACGTGGTGTAACAGTGTCTTACCGATTATCAGGGTACGTGTTCTGACGTGCAGTGTCCGATCATGAACTTCGGTCACCTGATTAATATCGGCCAATGACAAGTCCATCTTCATTGTGGTGTGCGCTCGACGTGGTCCCTGTATCGTCTAATTTGCAATGCACTGAGACGGCAGCGAAGCATCAGTGTTGTACACTGATGCTATGCTGTCGATGGTGATGATGATGAACAGACAGACCGAAGAAGCAATATCTCAGGGATTTTTGCCGTGTAACCGACGCTGCGTGTTTGTGCTGACGTTTAGTGATCAACGCCAACTGATTGGTCTGTAAGCTGGGTTTGCAGTATTAACAGAATCGGTAGTCACACTGTTTTTGTGAAAATTACTTTAAAAAAAAAACAGATATACTGACATAGAAGCCAATTCTTCATCAATATCCCGCGCGACTCGAGTGGGTTAGGAACAAATGGCTTTCGGATCGGGCAGCTATCATCCTGGTTGTAATATCGAGTTTAGAGATCCAGTTGTCACCAGCAACGAAACGAGTCAAATCCAAACTTCAAGCAAAATCAATACGTATAATTCGGAAGTTTTCGTCATCGGCTTCCTACTTCAAACCAGTTATTTGTCACGGGAACAGACAGATTGGAATTATTTTATCCGTCAGCTTTAATATCAGTGATCGTGATCATGGGCAGCGACACATATACGGCCGACCAACTGCGGTGGTTTTCCTAGATTCTAGAGAGCGTTTGACTCTGTGGTTAAATTGGCTCTGTTACGTATACTTGGCCAGCGAGGATTGCCCTCGAAGTTTGAATATTCTTGGCGCAGTTCATCCGCACACATCTGTTCGTATTAAGATTTCTGTCCCCAAAATTGGTATAGTTCGTCATGGATGACCACTCTACTTTTGTTCATTCTCGTCGTCGATACCATCATGGATTATACTCTCCACTAGACCGCGAATCTGGGTGTCGAAATCACCTCTGAATTAGAACTACATCGTGCGAATATTATTCCGTTGCTCGAAGGTCATGCGTCTTCACAAGCTAGTCTAAATAAGATATCCGAAATGGTTCCGTATTTCGGTTTTGTCCGGGACATTTTGTCCAGATACAGACAGCGACCAGCTTTGGCTTACAATCGATGCGCTCTGTTTCCGGAAATGTGGAGACAAATCAAAATCAGCCAAGCGACTACTGAATGCAAGAGACCGATTCTCCACCGAACCCTGTCGGGGTATAACGGTGATACTACTGATGTGAGAGGCATGCGAGTAGTATGTTTTGTTCTTGTAAATTCGCTTTGCGTCTCTTGAAAAGGGAGATCTGTTGCGGAATTTGTGGAGTCGCTTTGTGGCATTTGCCTGGATTTGAGCAATGAATGATTGGAGTCAATGAATATCCAGGAAAGTTCAAGAAGACACGTTCAGGAGAAGATGGATGTTCAGTTTTTGTAAATAAGATGCAAATAAGAGTTTTGCTTCCCTGTCCAATAGTCTGTAACTGGTCAGTGGGCATTTTATAACAAATAACTCCGCAGCGAAGGCCTTCTTCCTTTCAGTGGTAGTTCAGGATACCATATTTTGAAGCACCAATTGATATCCGGTAACTCATCAGGGTGGCTACCAGTCAGATACATGAGTGTTTTCTATAGGGGAGAATGTTGGTAACTCACCACTACGTTCCCCAATAACGCGTTAATGATGTCACCTCGATTGGTGATGAAACGTTTGCAATGAAATTTTCCAGCTCAGCGAACAAGCCAACGAGTGTCTTTGTCTGTACATGTTTGTCTCTGATGCAAATAAGAATAGTTTCTTCTCAGTTGGCAAAATTGAAATCTGTCCCCGAAGTTCGTGTGTCAGTGTTCTTTGCCCCCAAGTTGCTTCCTCGTTCTAATGTTTACCTACCAACATATGTTAATAGAATGGTTTGTGTGCGAATTTACTGACGAGAAGGCCCGTGGTTCGAACCCGACCTCTGCCTCTCGACTTCCCCTGTCTAGGCTTAAGCAGCCCGGCAGTATCCCAGCCCTCCTGCTTCCTTCGGGTGGCGTGGCAGCTAGGCACCGAAAGGGTGCTACACCTGAACGAATAGGCTCCGTGCTGTTAAGCCTCCAGGTATTTCTGGAGCATTTCGATAGGCAATCAGACTCTTTTCCGCAAAGTACAATCTGTTTTGGTCATGAAACGCGCAAATTAACCTCAATTCCTGGTTCTTGTGTTAGGTTTGGAGTTCTCGGCACCATATGCTGATTGAGACCACACCAGTTTTGCGTCACTATTTTTACTCACCGTCAAAAGCACCTTAACATATGTAAAAGGTACGTCGAATTCTTGTTTTTGAATCATTTCCTTTCCCTCTCCTCATACCTTTCCGTTCTCCACACGTGCGAATATGAAGCCAGGTACCGGGACAGACGATCTGTCCGCTACCATTGCCATCTTCACAGCTCACCGCCACTGGCCGCCGTTGACCACGCATCGAGACACGCTTAAAGGTGTTCTTTACCAGCTGGATGTTGCAATGATGGAGTGAGTTTTTCCTCTATTTTAAAAAAATAATTTTCCGCCCTTTTGCTTTCGTCCGTTAATCACATTCTCCCCGTCGATCGACGGGACAGTTAACCGAACAACCATACCGTTGCTCCTGCCACCAGCAGCTGTGTTACCGATTGTGTCTAGATCCTCACAGATTAGATTGTTGGTTGCATTTGGCGCGCTGTTTACTATTTTTCCCTGATGATATTTTTCCGTCCACTATTTTATGCCCAAACGTTTTTTTGTTGCACGAAAATTTAAAACAACGGAGATTGGATAACTTCGATGTCAGAAGCACCGTTTCTGATAGAAAGGGGAAAAATAGAATGTTGTGATTTAATGGGCGGGGTTTCGTAACTGTAACTACATGTCTTACTCGTGTATTGTTCAAAACGGAGCAGAGATACAAACCATCAGCCTGGAACGGCTAGATTGGGTTGGGCGTTACTAGTTCCCCAAATAAACGCCCAAGTTGTCTGCAACCTCATCTCTAACCACCCTATTTCTCAGAATCCATATGGGTGGTCGTTCAGATATGACCACGATGAATGCCCAAGGTTTTGGAAACTTAAATTTCCCGCTCGCTTGCTTCAGTCTCATTGAATCCATGCTTCAACGCTCCGTCTGACATCACTGCTCACGTTTGTCCATAACATCGAGTCAGTCAGGTACGGTATTTAGAGTAACCCCCTCCCACTCGCCACACGTTATCATCATCATCGCGGTTTTCACTGACAGCAACACCAGCATGAAACATCACGGCCGTACTACCACACATTCATGCCAGTCTGTTTAAATGAAACCCTTTCGCAGAAGGGCCTCGCATAGACAGCCCAGGTGCTCACACCTCCAACTACAAGCGAAATGACTCATTGGTTAGAACGCGATTTTACTGACCGGAAGGTCTGTGGTTCGAACCGGACCTCTGCCTCTCGACTTCCTCTGTCTAGGCTTGGGCAACCTGGCAGTATCCCAGCCCTGGTGCTTCCTTCGGGTGGCATGGCAGCTAGGCACCAGAAGGGTGTTACCGTTGAACCATTACTGTTTTATTATTAACACGAGACCTACGTGTTTTGGAGCACTCTGTCTGTTCTGTCTTATACAAAGACCAATTAGAAGCGGTATTGGCAGCTCGACCACTGGAGAACCGTATCATCATTTCGTAGCTGTCTCTCCACTCGTGGAGGTCCATTTTATATATCATCCTGACCACCAATCAGGCTCTGACACTGCCGTTGTGATTGATCTCACCCAACTAAACCCGCTTCAATTCATTTTGGATGCACATAAACAGCGGTATGGGGTGAGCGCGAATTTACTGACCGGAAGGTCCGTGGTTCGAACCCGACCTCTGCCTCTCGACTTCCCCTGTCTAGGCTTGGGCAACCTGGCAGTATTCCGACCCTCGTGCTTCCTTCTGGTGACTAGGCAGTTAGGCACCGAAAGGGTTCTACAGCTGAACCACTTAACTGGATAAAAACGAACAGTACAACGCCAGTGAAGTGGATCCTCAGCCATATGTTTAAGTCTCTCTATCCGTGAACAGGGAGTCACTTGCAATCCCACCCTGAGAGACAGATCCCACTTACACCATCCAAACTTTTCGGCATCCCCTTATCTCTTTTCGTCAAGGCGTCTTTCGGTTTTCGGCTCTTTGGATTGGGTGCGAAAAACAACGGCCTTCTCGTTTGACGATAGTTCAATATTCGTGGTGCATAACGGAGCTACCAACCTCGTGTTACTGGTTACTTTCTTCAAGCGAAAAGAATCGTGAAGGAGCTGATATTTTAATTTTCCATTAAATATGCCTGGTTTTCGCGTGAGAAGGAACGTTGTTCTACAACTTAGTATAATATAGGGTGTTTGCGTGAAGGTTCGAAGGACAGAGGTCACTCCAGTACTGACCAAGCTCGAAACTCAAGTGGTCATCGATTAATAAGGACACAGGATGACAGACCAACCAGTGAAACCGTCTAACCGAACAATCACTCTTGACCGAAGGTCAGCCCCGGATAGCAGCACGTATATTAACACACATGTATCACTACTCAACGCACAATCAGCAACCCATCGCTACGCCCTCACTACGCTCCCTCTCGGTGAAACAAACCCCACAGAGGCGTCTTGGTAAAGAGCGAACTTACTGACCGGATGGTTCGTGGTTCGAACCCAACCTCTGCCAGTCGACTTCCCCTGTCTAAGCTTCGGCAGCCTGGCAGTATCCCAGCCCTCGTGCTTCCTCCGGGTGGCATGGCAGCTTGGCACCGAAAGGGTGTTACAGCTGAACGATTACTGGGTATAATCGCAGACCAATGTCCCATAAATTAGCGTAGTCGTTCGTTAATGAAGCATCTTTACTCACCACTGATGTTGCTTCCGGTGATGCTGATGGCCAGGATGGGCAGCATCCTTATTTCTAGTGCCACCCGAGGCTGGCAGTTTTTTTGGGGAGGGGGGTATAAACACTTCACAATTGTTGAGCACTATCCCTTCCATTTTGCATTCACCCATGGCTGTGGTGTTGTCTGTGATGGAGATAGCGATAGCTAGTGGTAGGAAACAAGCCTAGTGAGAAGGTGATTCACCCTATAGCTGATTTCACCACGTCCGTTGTTTCGTACGTAACTTGAGAGCGTGAAGCCACGTATCGCTTGCCTGGCTTATTTGTGATCTGCGCTGCGTTGTGGTACGTCTTCGCGTTCCATTGGTTTGTTGGCTACCTTCCCTTTGTGTAATAGGTAACTTTGGTGTCTGCTGTGAGTAGTCGTAAGGCATCCTGAATGGGTCAGCAGACTGTTGCGAACCTGGGTCTTGATCATCTTGCCTTTGCGGCGTCTATCTGAGACATTTCTGAGGTCCAATACTGCTGTCTGAAGGCATAGCCGCTTTAAAGTAAACAGTGAACTGTACCTCAAACCTTCTTAGATGTCTACAACTTTGACTACTCAGTCAGACATTGCGAATGGGAACTAGAATCAGAAGTACCACCGCGATTGATGTATGGCCGAATAGCGTATCGCTACCCGGGAAAAACATCTCTATTGCTGTGTCAACAAGGTGTCACACACGGTTTCCACCCTCATCTCCTTCACTTTACACGTTTCATTCAACCCATCCACTCCCACGGAGGTGAACCTCAACCCCACTCCACCTGTTTGCTTGACATTTAGCTGTCAGAAGATTGGTCGGTCATCTACACGCGATGACGGTTCACCATCAATGGTGTTCGCCTCTCTTGCGTCTATCGCCCCATTATTTTTAGTCAACAGTTCGAGCTGTTCACCATCAATGGTGTTCGCCTCTCTTGTGTCTATCGCCCCAACAGTTCGAGCCGTAGCCACCCATATACAGGATTTCCGGGCAGTCCTTTTTTCTATAGGCACCCGAATTTTCTCTTCAACTCCCATGTGTGTGTGTGTGTATGTGTCCGTGTGTTTGTTCCCAAAACACCTCCAGCCTTGCGCGCACGCATCCACACTCAGTGTGTGTGATGCTGGTTAATTACGAGGAACGTGCACTGTACACGTTCCTTACCCATGTTGACTCATTCACACCTTGGTGCTAAAATGTACGGTCTGTTACAGGTTGTGTGAATCCAGTGGATTTGGGCAAAGTATCGTATGGGTTTCTTTTTCTTAGGCTGCAATGTAGTGGCAGCTGTTCACTTCACAGGTGGCAGTACTGGTCAGCTGGATCGACTGAGATTCTTTTTTCTTTCCAAGCACAGTTTTTACAACCAGCTATGTTTTGTTCGCTTCACAAAATGCCTGACCTATGCGAGGTTATGTGGATGAACATGGGGGTATTCACGAGACCTTCCGGTCCAGAGTCCACGTTGTTCAATTCCAATTCATGTGTTCTCTAGCCCCAGCAACCTTGTGGCTTCGGTCTGCTGAATTGATGGATCACCATAGATGCCGTTTTCATTGACTTCGCCCGGGTTCGGAAGGTCCGTGTTTCGAACCCGACCTCTGCCACTCGACTTCCCTTGTCTAGGCTTCAGCAACCTGGCAGTATCCCAGCCCTCGTGCCTCTTTCGTGTGGCATGGCAGCTGGGCACCGAAAGGCTGCTTGCTACAGCTGAACGGTGTTTGTTTTACTTCGCCGCACTGTTTGCCTGATCCACACACATAAATGTCGATTTTTGATCGTAACCTGCATCGTTAGGATCCTCGTGATTATTCCTCACACTCTCCTGACCAAGTAGCTGCACACTGCTGCATTGTCTTCCTACTACAGCGGGGCTATTGAGACAGAACTCAACAATGCATGACGACGTGTGTGGCTCAATCATTCATCCACTGGTGATACGTAAAACCGTCATCTCCCATGATCAGCTGCCTCGATTCCCACTGAGATTTTAAGATCGACGAGTTCTTTTGGTTGTCGCTTTCATCGCATGACTAGCTCCCCCTACACCCCCCTCCCGATACCTTATTAGTGCACTACTGTTGATGGCCATAACACACAAATCAGGTGTATGCACTAATAAAGGGTTTTAGCATGGTTGACAGTGGTGGGTTGCAACACGTATAAAAATAAATACAATGCGAAAGTGGGAGCAAGTCAAAAACAGGAACTTATCGTCTGTGAGAGTTCCTTGGTGAAAGTCCGGACGGTGGGAACGTGTTTTCTCTGCACGTGTTCCATAATTGTCCATGGACCTGGAGTGTTTCACTGACTCCTTGCTCCCTGCGCGCGAGTCTGTGTGTGTTGACTGTGTTCGGTTTCCTTATATGTAGGTCCGTTTGCGTGTACGTGGGTGTGTCAGCACATGAGTAGTTGCTGCACTCACTAGACGATACAGAAAATCGACGTCTGATGAGTCACCTTAATGGGACGTGGTTGTGGGCATGAAAAAAAGACAAGTCTCGTGATCCAGTGAGCGACTGTGAGCTGAACAGTCAAGTATGTGGGTGACTGGGTAGCTACAACCTCACATCAACCTATCCTATTACGATGTTTATAGGTGGGCAATTGTTCATCCACTGCTTCTCACTCCAGCACCACTTCAGACTGTTTCTTCATGCTTGCTTAGAATTTCATCACTGTCACCCTAGTGACCCTTCCCTCCCAAGAGGAACCACAAAGGAGAGTAGCCTCATCCCTGGAAGGATCACGCACCAAGCGTTGCAAGCACGACTGCCGTTGCAGACAATGATGTCAAGGCTTTCAGCACCACAACCTCATCTATGACAAACGTGTTCGCATTCTCGATGCAGCCTTAAAGCCCATAGCTACTACACGCTATCCTAGGTCCACATTACTAGAAGCACTGATTTCCGCAGGCGAAATAGTCGCGGCTTGACCAGTGCTCAAGAACGGGGTCGCTGACAGGAACGTCCTGTGTTCTTCGGGAGGCTGATCACTCCAGAAGATCCTCCTGTGTGTGAAGTTACTGTGATAGATTCAAGGACGAGACATTTTTCCAAAGTCATTCAAATCGTCTGTATAACCGTCAGTCGAAAAGACCACAAGCATCAAACATAAGCGTCTGTTCATGTGTGGCCTGTCTGAAATTAGTGCATAGTACTGTCGCATGAATGGTAGCCAACGGCGCCGCGATTCAGCTACTCGTACATAAAAGAAACCAACCGTCTCCAATGCAAAACGCGCACAATTAGCACTACTGACGAAACAAACAATTGTTTAATTGTTTAGACTTTCCACTCAGCTCTGCGGGGAGGCGAGATCCACATTTAAAAGTTCACACGTCTGATCATTTCTTCGCGTCGGGTTTCCCGTCGCTAAACTTAGACGCACTAGCTACGGCCTCCCCTTGTTCCGTAGCCGCCATGCAGCCGCAAAAAAGGTCGAGTGCTGGAACGCCGTCCGGTTGCCCAAGCGTGCAAAGGAGCACTCGAAATGCCAGGTCGTGTTAGAACTACCTTCGCTGGCATACTTTTTTAGGTTTAGCCTTGCCTGTATCACCAATCTATCGGATTATCGCTATTTTAACGCCGGCAACACAAGGTCTATTCCTACTCACCAGTAACTCCCACGGTACATCGTTACCAAGAAAGCACATCTAATTAGCTGAGGGATCGCGGTGCATCAGATTGGGAAAGACATCTTTCTTATATGTATGCCCCTGGTAGACACCTCATACAGACTGAAAGTTTTCCCTATTTCTTTGAACTTTGACGGTATGTGTTGAAAACGTTTGTAGACTGCGGAGTTCACTTCTCATTTCGCGTCTAGGGTTTGATTCTTGACCACCACGGGTGGTTCTAGTTCCGGTACCAGGCGGCCGGTGGGGGGCCGTTGTACTTGACGGAGTTTGCTTACTTATATTCTGTTTGGCTTGATTTCATTCGCTCTGAATCAACTTTCTAAAATCCCTGCCTACACACTATACATCATTGTTTTCAAACAGATAGTGTGCATCTTTTTGGCACTTGTAGTCAGTTGAAGCAGATTATTCTGTCGACTACAAAGCCTCACTTCGTTCGCCTCTATTTATGGACTGTTCCCCACTTGTCCGTGTTGGCAGATTTAGAAACACTGCCTCTGGATTGGTTTGTCTTGTGCCTTACCCCCACTTCGCTCGGTCTGACCTAGAACCTGGACTCCGTGTGTGTGTGTGTGTTCACACCGTAGCAGATCTCCCGCTTGACTTGTTTAAATCACTTGAGGTAAGCAAGCAATAGTCAAGCGGTTTATAGCCCATGGGAAGCGAGGACAG
>NW_008752000.1:271609-298901 GCF_000715545.1 Opisthorchis viverrini | reverse complement strand
GGCTAAAGCTTTCTGTTCAAATTCTTCCATAAATATATTTGCCAAAACCGGGGATATTGGAGATCCCATTGCTAGACCTTGTTCTTGAGTATACACCACTGAGTCAAATTGATTGTCAATTTGATTGACAATTGATTGAGTCAATTGATTGACAGTCCAATTGATTGAAAACACCTGACCGATTCTTTTGAGGACGACTCCAACAGTCCATCTTCGGTGCCCGGGGCGATAGTCCCTGACAAGCACACGGTTGCCAGACCGGAATGTTGGCTTCCCTCCTGTCGGTGTTGGAAAAAATGTAAGTGTTGGTAGGATAACGTCATGGGCAAGTCTCAACCGTCTGTTCATCATAACCTCTGCTGGAGAGCGACCGTCCGGAGACTGTGGATTAGGAGTTGCTCTATAGTCCAGCAGGAACGTATCCAGAAATTCTGTCGTGGTCCCCTCCCCTTCTGCTTTGGCCAACGCACGTTTAAAGGTGTCAACGAACCGTTCAGCTTGACCGTTTGATTGGGGATGGAATGGTGGAGAAGTAACATATGTGTGATGCCGTGTCTTCGAACGAATTCGCTAAACTGATGAGATGTAAACTGAATACCATTGTCGGACACAATTGTTTCCGGGATACCGAATATTGAAAATAAATGTCGCAGTTTAGTGATGGTTGCCATCGTTGTTGTCTCCGACATAATGAAGACTTCAGGCCACTTACTAAATGCATCGACAACGATGAGGAAGCTTTGTCCGTTAATTGGTCCGGCAAAATCCACATGGATTCGCGACCATGGTTCTTCTGGCTGTGGCCAAGGCTGAGGTGACTGTCAGTTGAGTAACTTCTGGGCAGCTTCGCAACGGAAACAACTTCGACATAACTGCTCAATGTGCTCATCCATACCGGGCCAGTAGACAGCTGCGAGCAAGAGCCTTCATGCAGTTTATCCCTGCATGTCCACTGTGGAACTGTGCTAGGACCCGTTGACGAAGTTCAGTGGGAATGACAATTCGGTCACCAAAGATAAGACAGCCATTGACAACAGATAGTGAACTCCGTCGCTGAAAAAGTTTCCGGAGTTCCCCTGGTGGACTGGTTGTTGGTCAGCTTGATTGGTGGTACTTCATCGCCATTTGTAATATGCTGTCATTTTTGGTGGCATCTTGCACCGCGTCAAAAGTCACGGGTAGTTGGTTCATGGTCTCCAACACCACAGCACGGACTTCCGGTCCTGATTGGCTGCGTTTGCTTCGTGACCTCTGGGTTTGACCGCGTCTTTGGCTAGCTTTCCTCGTCCGGCACTGGCTTTCCTTGTGCCCACGTCGATTGCACACTGAACATTTGTGCTTTTTGTACGGACACAATCGCACAAAATGCCATTCGCCGCATTGCCAGCATGCTGAATAAGGTTTTCCTCCTTTCGAATTTGTCACCACGGGAGGGTGCTTCGATGTCGTCTTGGCAATGTTGAACGCAGGGTTGGATAAGGGCTTCTCCAACATGGCCGTGTCATGCTTAAGATTTAAAAGGCGCTGGCACTCATGGGTAATTGACTGCAGCGTTATCTCGGGAGTTTGTTCAATCTTACTCAACAGTCTCGCCCTGATATCACTGTCTGAATGCGATTGAAGACCACATATGAAAATAAGGCACTTGAACTGGTCTTCCGTCATGGTAGATAACTTGAATTGTTCGCATTCAAGGTTGACTCTACCGGCATAAGTGATATAGTCCTCAGACTCTGTTTTCGCCAGTTTCATACATTGGTAGCGAATATTGAACAAGGGCGAAAGCTCACCGAAAATCATTGAAAGTTGCTGCTGCGAGAGCGCGAGTGCGTGCGAGTGCGAAAAGTACAACGGCCTCAAGCTTTTTATTGGAAGGACACTGTCTGAACTTGGTCCAATGCTGACGCCCACGGTCTGGCTGCGACGTGCTGCATATTGAGGGGGCGTTGTCTATCTGGTTAACACCTAGCGGACCTGAGAGTCTCGGTAGATTTCGGGCGTTCAGTGGTTGCTTTCAGGAAGCTGACCTTCCTAATACTGACGAAACAAACAATTGTTTAATTGTTTAGACTTTCCACTCAGCGGGGAGGGGAGGCGAGATCCACATTGGAAAGTTCACCCATCTGCTGGTTTCTTCGCATCGGGTTTCCTGTCGCTAAACTTAGACGACTACGGCTTCTCAGCTCTGCGGGGAGGCGAGATCCACATTGGAAAGTTCACCCATCTGCTGGTTTCTTCGCATCGGGTTTCCTGTCGCTAAACTTAGACGAACTAGCTACGGCTTCCTCTTGTTCCGTAGCCGCCATGCAGCCGCAAAAATGGTCGAGTGTTGGAACGCCGTCCGTTTGCCCAAGCGTGCAAAGAAGCGCTCGAAATGCCAGGTGTTAGAACTAACCCGACTGGCATACCGTCTTAAGTTTAACCTTACCTCTATCACCTCCAAGCCATCGGATTATCACTACTCTAACGCCGGAAACACAAGATCTATTCCTACTCACACCAGTAACTCCCACGGCACATCGTTACCAAGAAAGCACATCTAATTGGCTGAGGGGTCGCGGTGCGTCAGATTGGGAAAGACATCTCATATGTACGCCCCTGGTAGACACCTCATACAGACTGAAAGTTTCCCTCGTTTCTTTGAACTTTGACGGTATGTGTTGGAAACGTTCGCAGACTGCGGAGTTCACTTCTCATTTCGTGTCTAGAGTTTGATTCTTGACCACAACGGGTGGTTCTAGTTCCGGTACCAGGCGGCGGGTGGGGGACCGTTGTACTTGACGGAGTTTGCTTACTTTGGGTAACGACTTATATTCTGTTTGGCTTGATTTCATTCACTGTGAATCAACTTTCTAAAATCCCTGCCTGCTAGCCTACACACTATACGTTATTGTTTTCAAACAGATAGTGTGCATCTTTTTGGCACTCGTAGTCTGTTGAAGCAGATTATTCTGTCGACTACAAAGCCTCACTTCGTTCGCCTCTATTTATGGACTGTTCCCCACTTGTCCGTGTTGGCAGATTTAGAAACACTGCCTCTGGATTGGTTTGTCTTGTGCCTTACCCCCACTTAGCTCGGTCTGACCTAGAACCTGGACTCCAACCGTGTGTGTGTGTGTGTGTTCACACCGTAGCAGATCTCCCGCTTGACTTGTTTAAATCACTTGAGGTAAGCAAGCAATAGTCAAGCGGTTTATAGCCCATGGGAAGCGAGGACAGCCGGTATTTGGTCCGTTATTTTATTGATGATGGATTGGAATGGAGTTGCAACATGTGCGTGTCTGGTTTCCAAACGAATTAACTTAAGGGTGAGTGTTTTGGTTTGGCTGATGACCATTCTGGATCCGTCGGCAAGAAAGTAGCAAGCAAGGGAAATCACATGCGGTCGAAACGGCATGTGAGTGCAGATGGGATTAGCTTCCGACCACTTTTCCCCTCTTAGTGGAAACCATGGGCAGCTGTGTGAAAATACGCGTGCATCGGGGTTCGAGCCATAGAATACCAGACGGACGCTTCAATAATTCAGTCATTATACACCATGGGGCGAGATGGTCCAAGTGGTTAGAGTGCGAATTGACTGACCGGTATGTCTGTGGTTCGACCCCAACCTCTGCCTCTCGACTTCCCCTGTCTAGACTTGGGCAACCTGGCAATATCCCAGCCCTCGTGCAACCTTCAAGTGGCATGGCAGTTAGGCACCGGAAGGGTGCTACAGCTGAACGATACTACCATGTCAATGTGATTGTGCGTATGTATAAACGAAGAGGCATATGTGATTCCAGCATTGTGTCAGTTTCAGATTTCATCTACATTAAAACCACACTTCCAACTGGCCCCCGGTCTATTACAACCATACGTTTGCAATGTAACTCGCTTCTTCTTTTCCGTATCTTCCTACCATTTGGTTTGAAAAGAGGTCTATTGTAGCCTCCACCCTAGCTCACGATAGCTCAGTGTTTAAGGCGCGAACTTACTTACCGAAAGGTTTGTGTTTCGAACCCAACATCTGAATGTTGACTGCCCCTGTCTGGGCGGGGGCAACCTGGCAGTATCCCAGTCCTCGTGGTGGTCTAGTAACTAGGTGTCAAAAGGGTGTTACAGCTGGACTATTCTCTGTCGCTTAGTCCCGGTGTCGTTGGAGGGAAATGGAAGATTCAGTGGATCTGGCACTGCAATTGGTTCGGACATGCGAGTTGTGCTGGACGATTCTTTCATCTTGGTAGTTATCTCTCTCCAAATTCTCATCCCTGTACGATCGAGTTCATTCATCGTTGGTCAAAGAGTCCCGGTTCCGTCTTAAAAAAGTCCGCACAACAGGCCTTCACACCAGGTCTCTGATGTGACGAAACAAAGATCGCGCACCAAAATGCTAACATACGCACTCCACTCAGATATCCATGATTCCATTCCTCAAAATGTTGTCCATAGGCAGGCGCATTTGCCCACGAAAGTGTTCTTGCCATCTGGTTTGTTAGGTGAACGTAAGTAAACTGTTTGTTACTGATGGGCCCAATACAAATCTCACTAAAACATTCATGGTTGCACTTCGGCCCATCGGAATAGTAACCAAGTTTGCTCAAAGCACTCATTTGCAAACACTCTACAACTGTTTCATCCCCATTCGGAGTAATCAGCCGTGAGCATCTCACGAAACTCTAGTTAGAAGTCCCGTCCCTCTAGCCAGTAGTTTGAGCACGTAGCCGTTTGTCACAATGTGCATCTCAACTCCCCGGCTCATTAGTGCGAGTTTTCATATGGAATTTTTTTCACTTTGATGCTCTAATAAACATTTCCGCCACGTAATCTCATCGATCATCGGTCGTTCACACATCATCAGACCATTCCAAATCGGAGTTTGAATCCACATGATTTCAGCGATTTGGTGTATGCTTTTGACTGCTGCTGAGGCTACGGACTGTGCGGGTGAGCACATTTGCATAATCCAGTTTGTACTCACAAACTTTTCCCCCGCCATCGGATTACCGGAACCCAGTTTGCTTGTTTATCCTTGTTGTCGTTCGCGCTACTGACGTCAATTTTGACAAATTCCCTGGTTGTCATGAGGCCGGAACTGCCAATTTTTGAACACGCATCTGCCGGGCATGCTTCGGTGTCCAATGTCCATGGCGATCCGACCACCTTAAGCGACACTGACACTTGTCCTTGAATAGCTTGTTTTCTGCATACCGCCCAATCAAACAACTTTCCAAAAAGTGACCTTTGGTAACATCATCTGTGATATGCCAAGAGTGTGTTGTGGAGCGAATTTGGCGGTTTTCGGTGACAGATAATTACCATAGGCCTCATCCTTCCGATATCGCTGGATACGATACCGCTCATCCAGACTCTCTGTACCGTGCAGTCGTGGATAAGGCTTCTTGGAGCCTCACCAACAATGAGCAGGAAATGCGTCGTCCAGTTTTTTGAATCTCTACGCTTCTCAAAACTGTCATTAACTGCCCCCTTCTGAGAATAGATTAATGTGACTTTGTCCAATTGGCCTAGTTTAGTATCAGTTTAGTATCAGCCGGAAGTGTAGCGCTGAGCTTGCTTGTAACATCTGCCGCAGTTTCCCCGATGATTTGAACACTACCTCCTTACTTTTAAAGCTCTCTGCTCACAGTCTTCAGTGTGCAGTGCTTTTGTTGATCCGTTTTACACTGCAATTGAAGCCAAATAACATTGCCCATGATTTCGCCCATTTTGTTTGGCCCTCCTTCAGGTCATCCGTTACGACATTGCCAGCTGGCCGTCTTAATGTGGGCCGATTTCGGTGCCCCGCACTCTCTTTCCTCTGTCCGCTAAAATGAGGACAAGTCGGAGAGTGTAGTTAATTGTGGGATTGTAGAATTTTTGTTCACACCACTGTCACCTGAGCAGTCCTTGTTCTGTTCACACCACAGCAGGGCAACAGTGGACTCGATTTTTGCTTTTATTAGAGCTTATCAGTGGTGCATACATTCGGTCTTTGTAGAGACTCAAATTGCGGACATCTGATCTTTTTGACAAGCATGTGACCATCGTCTCATCGGTCGTTGGGCCGACCAGTCGCATCTCCCAAGCGTAAATACGTTCTGTCTAGACACGATGGTCCCTGGTACACCGTGGGGTGTTGTAACCTTATATTGATTGACCAGAAACTGTGCGGGTGTTCAAGGTTGCATACGTAAGGAATCTGATTTATAAACGGATTTGCTTAAATACTACGAATAAATCTCGAATATACCAAGAACATCCCGGTTTTCAACAAATAAAATCAGCGTAATACTTGTGGATTCTGACAAAGCTCAGCTCAAAATGACTGCGTCCGACGCTTTCCATAAATGGAAGTGAATCTTCGACCGCTACACTCATTTGCATGTTTTGATGGAAGATCCACTTGGAATCCGGCTGAATCTCTCGTTTTTCATGTTCTGAGTAGTGTATCACGTTTGCAATATCTGGAATATCGTACCAACTGAAACATGAGGCGGCTTGTTGAAGCACGACCAGTGTATTATGTCAATAAAAGGGAATAAATCTTTCCAGCAACCGGGCTGGTAGCGGGGCTTATATTCTATGACCTACTGCCAATGTAACTTTCAAAGGCACACACGAAGCGTTCGGTTATTTCCTTCACTTTTTTATGTGGTAATAGAATGGGATAGCATTCCACGCAGGTTGTCCTCGTCGTTACTAACGTTTGACAGGATATCCTTAACCGACACATCTTACTCAGTTCTGGCCTCCACGTCAACATTAGCAAACTCCTCAAGTGTTACAGCAAAACGTCCAAGATCATATGCATGGAGGCGTTTGGTCTTCTTTTTAATAAACAACTAATGTAGACAAACACTGGACCATAGAAACTTACAAAATCGGACAGCTTGTTGAAGGCCTCTTACCTGTAGGTTGAGGGATATCAGCCGAATCGAATAACTTTTCAAGAAGACAGCCTTCGGTGGTGTAGCGTTTGAAGCAAAGTACTGTGCTGGCAGCACGTGGTTGAAGCGAAGCGCTAGTAGTTTGTACTTGGCAACCAGCGATGGTACAAGTCGCCAAGGCGACAAGCGTAGAAGAAAACCTATGAACCTATTTGTCCCTGGCATGGGCCATCTCCAGTCGCTCTCGGACGCTTTGAAGTGTCTACTCTAAAGCACTACTTTGTCGCAGTGTAGGTAATGACGCGACCAACATTCCAACAATAGTATGGCTGTATTGTGTTTATTGTAATCCTAGTGTGGGTGAATGCATTAACTTTCTATCGATCTACGGATGTATAGTAGATTTATCCCCATATGGTTAGTGCGCAAAAATTTACTGACCAGAAAATCCGGGGTTCGAACCCGGCTCCTGCATCTCGACTTCTTTGTAGGATTGGAGAACCTGGTAGTATCTCGGAAGGGTGTTACAGATGAACGATGATGACCCTCGTGTAGCACGACATCTATGCTTGTGGCTCAAGCTGACCATATTCGTTTACCATATATCGATTCACCTCGTTGTATATGCTTACTGTATACGTATGTGCCACGTTTCTTCGTGATCGTAAATCGAACAGTAACTGTAAGTGAAATGGCGAAATGAAGCTTGTATGTGAATGTGCGCTTCTGTCTATCTCCTCAGGGGGAATTCGCATCATTAAATTTCACAGGTAGAAAAACGTGCTATGGACCGATCAGGTTGAGGAGGGTTGTCTGGCCAATCAAACTCATCTTCTTGACCTTGGAGTGAAGTAAATCGTAAAAAAATCGTCTAGCTATAACACCCGGTGCCTAGCTGCCATGCCGCCCTAAGGAAGTACGAGGGCTGGGATACTACCAGGTTGCCCAAGCTCAGACAAGGGAAGTCGGGAGGCAGAGGTCGGGTTCGAACCACGGACCTTCCGGTCAGTAAACTCGCGCTATAACCACTGTACCATCTCGGCCCCTGGGTGGGTTGGAACCTTTCGGTTAGCAGTCGAACGCGAGGGCCGCAATTAAAGCACAATAGCAATTTAATTGCCTATCTATTGCCATTTATTACTTAGTGGAAACCAGCATTTTATTGCACGTTGGTCGAACGTGACCTTCTAATTGGTTTCGAAGGTATTGTCACTAAGGGCCTCAATCATCAGGCCAATTGTAGAATATCCTCCAGGTTGCAGATAGAGGCGGCCATGTTGGATGAACGCTTCATTTTTTACCCCAGCATGTACACCAACGAACTGAAGTAGAGCAATTATGGTATTTTATGAGAACTGTTACATCTTGGCAAGACTATTTCGCGCAGTTTCTGGCTTGTCCTATCTATCTATCATCATCATCCTCATCGACAGCATGACATCAGTGTTCAACACCGATGCTTCACTGCCGTACAGGTTGTACGTGGGTTGGGATACTGTCAGTGCGCCCACACCTTGACAGACGCACTATTAGGGCCCTCAACCAAAGCCTTTGGCTCAAAAGCCTAATCGCAAGGCAGCGGTGTTTGGCGGGGAATGCAAACGCATAACATTTTCTACGGAACAAGTCGCCACATGTTCCAGCCCCCCAATTGGAGCGCCAATCCTTCTGTATTGTTGTCTCTTTTGCTTACCACGGGCTGTGTGGCCAAGTATTGTATACGCACTTGGTTACAGTCGCTTTGATTTCGTTTTTCCCTCATCTCCACTAAAGATTCACCTCTGATTAACCACAAGCGCTTGTTTGTGTGCCTGTAGTCAAAATACTGGGAGTTGGAATGGACCAACTACCCATGTTCTGGTATGACTCATTCTGAACCACACAGTCAACCCATGGAGGCTGTGGATTACGCCAAAAGTGGATTCTAAATCATGTCTGCGGTTCCAGCGTGTTGTTTATGATGCCGTTGCGTTTATTTAGGCACCAGTTCAATGCCTGGTTGCCGTACACTGTGCAAGGCGTATGATTTAGCGGAACTGAGAGAATTCGAAATGCGGGCCCATCACTGGACTGGACCAGTGGAGCCCTAGTTCACCTCACCCCTAACCCTGTACTCTGCATGAGAGAGTTGGTTTCCTTACTCCCGCCCGATCTAGGCAACACGAGTATTTAACACCCTTTCGGTGCCTAGCTGCCATACCACCCGGAAGAAGCATGAGAGATGAGATATTAATGGGTTACCCGAGTCTAGATACAACCAGTCGAGGTGCCCGGGTTCGAATCACATACCTTCCGGTCGGTAAGTCAGCGGTTCAACCTCCAATTGAACAGCCAACCTTAGGACTAAGCCCACGCCAACTAGTCTGTTCTGTTATCATTTTATCTCCGTGTGTTTTGAACCCCTGATGTTGCCCATATGTTTGTTCTATGGTCAATGGGCATCACCTCGTGTTTTACCCCAAGTCCACTTATGTCTATTTCGGTTTCTACCCCCCCCCTATCTATCCCATTGTTTTCTCAGTGAGCAATCGCAACGAAAAGGTCTCATCGTCCTGTACGACATGCGTGACACCAAGTACTCCAATTTCGATTATTACCTGTGCATCAAGCTACTCAATTTATTCAAGGTAGGTGTGCAGAAGATTTTTGCATATATATCTGCTGTTATGAAATCAATTGGGTTGTATTCGTTTACCGGCGATCGTGAGCTACCACAGTGCCGAGTCCCAATGGCTGTGCGTAAAAACGTTGGTTGTTGATCTCTGAGACTCGGTGATGCCTCTCGATTCTCACCAATACTTTTACACGAAACCATCCACAGGGCTTACATTCCAACGGAGTTAATATCTGTCATATCCATTTGGATGGAAGCAGTCGTGCACTGCGTATTTTGACCATACTTCCACTACACGCACCCACCACATGCGGTCCGAACCGATTTGGGGTTGATCTCGTTCTTGTCAGTGTTTTCACAACCAAAAGCCCGTTGTGTTTCTCTTACTCTCTGTGGATCACTTAGTAAGCTCCCATCAGTCTTGAACCCGCGATCTCCCGGCTAGTGGTCTGAGCACTTAATCGTTCGCCGTTGGAGCGGCTCAAGACTCCCTACTGGAGTTTTGTGAGACACGCATTGCTGGTGATTCCCATCAATGAAACAGCTGTACGGTCGTGCTTCTTGGCTTTTGAGTGTGGAACAGCTTCACATATACGATTAAATCTCAATTGAAAATGAAGTTGACTTGTAGTTTATGCATTAGGCAGTTGCGCTGAACCGAGTACGTCATAGAACACACGTAGTTTTGGTGTGTTTATGCCACCGTGGTTCCACGTGGGAATTCCCAATGCTTTGGTCTCTCATTCCATAAATTCAATTTCTCTGTGTGACCGATGTGGCTAGCATGGCGCATGACTACCTTTCAAATCCGTACATGCCTATTCACCAGGATGTTTACCAAATTGTGAAGCCTGCACATGACCCGATTTGAGGGACTGTCACTTGACTGTTCTGCTGCCTCGTGATTATTGGTGCGTTCTTTTTGTCAACCAACTGACTACATGATTGTACTGGTGATGGTGTGGCTTAGAATCACTGACGTTACTCTTATACCATGTGACGACCATGCTCAGATTGGCGAATCTGCAGATGGAGATTCTAGTTTCGGTAAGAAATGTTTATTTCGCAACCGAGATGGCTCAATGGTCTAACCGGAAGTTCCATGGTTCAAACCCGACCTCTGCCTCTCGACTTCCCCTGTCTAGGCTCGGGCAACCTGGCAGTATCCCAGCCATCTGGTGGCATAGCAGCTAGGCACTGAAAGGGTGTTACAGCTGAACGATTATTGATTATTATTATTTCGCAACCAGCTGATAATCCATTTCTCAGACTTATCTAGTAACGCACCAACGGTAATTCACATGACACAGCTTTGAAAAACACCATACACTTTGCTGGAAACGCCGCTTCTCATTGTCTGACTTTCCTCTGGGTACGCTTTGGCACAGAGCATTCTGCCGTCCATCTCTGCACAGCAATCCCCGAGAGAGTCCACGCGGGCCACGTGAAGTTCTACAGCACCATCAAACACGGTGTGTCGTGTGGTTTCTCTTTTTATACTCGATGCTGGTAGTGCTATTGATCCGTCTTGAACAGGCATAGAGTTACCGATAACTATTAGCGAGCATGGGCTGGGGAGTATCATAAGCTGTTCAGCTAGGTGCGTTGAGTACAAAGGTCACGAATTAGTCGAAAGGCGCAATGAATGAATGTAATGAATTTAAGGAACAAATACAAATGTTGAGCCGTCTCTGTACCTCCATGCATTCAAACTAATACGTGACATCCTTTCGGTGCATAGCTGGCGTACTACTCGGAGGAAGCACGAGGGCTGCGGTGATGCCAGTGGGTTGCCCAGATAGCAGCAACCGAAAAGCCAGGATCGGTCACTGGTCTCTCACTTTGACCGCTTTTACCCCGAGCCCAAATTAGGCACATTGGTTACAAAATAACCTTGTCACGTACATCCATATGCAGCTGGCTCCTCCGTACAGATTCAGAAATCTGAGGAAATGGAAAGTAGAGATACTAGAGCTATCCGCAGGTTGTTCCTGTTGGTTCGCCCAACATGTCTTTGCATGTCTCTTGTCAGTCGAACCAGCAATGGCGAACGTTTGGACTACTGAGCATTATACTTCCAGCGACAAGTTAGTTGGTTACTCGCTACTTTTAATCTGGACTCTACCGGAAACTGTAAACACGAAAGCCCCTTCAGCCTCGCAAACTTTTGAGTTGAGGATTTTCAGTTACCCGAAGAGTGAAACATAGATCATTTGAGCTCGACCCCTACCGGAGCCGATGACTCATTGGTCTAACCCACTTGGCTGAAGGAGGTTAACTTGGCCAGAAGGCGCAGGTAGTAGAGCATAACCATGGCTGTGCACAGCAGGTACCTTCTGGTTTTAAAAGCATTTCGACCGTATTGAATAATGCGCTGGCGGTCACCGTAAACCGTTGGGCGATCAGAGTATGCGGATCTTAGAGCCGGCCTTTTCTACCCCGTCCTTCCTCGGTGAAAAGCAACATCACTTCTCCCATGAATATGAGCATGATGGCTACCCGGAAGAAACGCCTATCTGCCTTCACACTTCTGTCACAAGGGACAGTATGACTTTACCTCCAGACCGCCTCGTAATACGATTTCTTGCATACGGGGATTCGCTGTTCTTCCTCGTTGGCCTTCCTGATATGGTTAATTTTTTGGGAACCGCTGGTTCCCGCCAGTATATTCCCAGAATCACTACAGCCAGATTACCATAAAGACTACAGCTTTGAGTCGGAGCACAACCAACTACCCATTTTCTGGTTACCTTTTCACGAAGCCGCTAATGCCATCCAGCATCAGCAACGCTTCTGACGTATCAGTGATCAAAAACCGGAAGGCGCCGCGCGTGATATGTCGGCAGAGGCCATGTTTCGAAACCATACAAGTGTATACTTGATTACGATTCTACCGGACCCGCTTATGTGGGTTTCGTGCTCGATACAGAGGAGGACATTGCCGTTGCTCCGTGTACTCGGAGCACCGAATTTCTTCTGATGTTCCGATTAGTCATTAAAAAGGTACATATAGGCTAATCCAGATTTTCAGATGACGTAGGGGGATCCGCAGTTCACCAAGGCCAGTTCACGCGATTGCCGTCTACATTGACTAATACCCAGATGGTACCACATCCTAGCGGCTTCGTTATTTATAGGGTACGAGGCCTTAGCGACAGTTGACTCAGCTGCGTGCATACTCGGAAAACAGTTTTTCTACCAAGAACTGATGCACTTGTATCAGTAATCGGCTGTGGTTGGCAGGTCTCCTGACCAGAAACAATGCAATTGGTCAGTTGAGGAAACGTAGACGTCGGCTGGTCCATCAGCTGACTTTTACAGACATCCGCCTACTGGCCAAAACAAGTGTGTGGTGGTTTTCGCATTCCCGAGAGCATCCTAAAATATCACAGGTTCTTTTCTGTATCAGTAATCCAGCAAACCAGTTAGCAATACAGATGTCGTGATTAATGCGGCGTTATTAGGCAGTTTGTGTCCGGCTTCTTGTTTCATCCCGATCGACACTTGTGGCAGTGGCTCTGTCAGGTGTCCATTTGAAAGTTTGATCAAAATAAATTCGAATCTTTGCTGTTATGCGTTGGCCTTCATCGTTTGGCATAATCCGCTCCACTCACTGTACTGTTTATTCGAGCTGATACGCCCCATCCCTCAAATTCTGCATCGTAATTTCAAATGCACCCTTTCTGTAAAATTCCTGTTACCGTTTTCCTTGTCATGCATTGGTCTCAAGGCTCAGGGTCGGTTTAACCACTCTTCAACTTCGTTATCTAACAAACCCCTCAGCGCGGAGTTTTCTTCTCTTTAGGGTTCCTACCCGGCCCGGTTGCGCAAGGTCATCATTATCGAAGCTCCATTCTGGTTCCGCGCACCTTTTGGCGTTCTGCGCTTGTTTGTAAAGGAGAAGATGCGGGACCGAGTAAGTCAGCTGGTGTTTTGCCACCCCAGCTTACTTCGAGTTTTCATCCAGCATCTACTAGATACCTTTTTATCGTTGATTTCCCTGATCATCATCATCATCGACAATTTTCACTAATGACGGAAGCATCAGTGGTTAGGGCACGAATTTACTGACCGGAAGGTCCGTGGTTCGAATCCAACCTCTGCCTCTCGACTTCCCTTGTCTGGGTCTTAGCAAAGTGGCAGTATCCCGGCCCTCGTGCTTCCTTCTGGTGGCATGGTAGTACCTATGAATGCGTCACTCCTTTAGAGCAAACAAAAACTCAGATTTTGTTTGGAGAGCAGACGATGTATACTGAAGTATCATGCAAAACAGTGCCTCAAGTGATGCGCAGCAAATACCGGTTTTCACTTGCAACCGGTACTGTAGCTATTGGCCCTTATGTGATGCACCGCACGCACACTAATGTAACCAGATGATGGACATCTTCGTTGACTGTTAGAGAAGGCTTGGCAAGGCACGTGATATTAACCGATGTGGGGCTTCCCATCTCTCTTAACGAATCACTGTCAACTGACCGAATCCTTCGGTCCATTATTTCAAAGTCAGTCAGTCCAGTGAGTGAGATCGCGAAATTTCATTTCAACAGTGAGGATCATACTATAGAAGTTGGTTTGTTCCTCACACTTGTCGCTTGGGTTGAAAACGCTTCGCCACCAGTCGAAAGGGCACCATCAATGTGTGGTTGATGGTACACACACTGATTCCGTTTACAACCTATTCGACAAGCCCGGCGAAAAAATCAACTTCCAGGGTACACACTCTAGCCATATTCCAGCAACACTGCCAGGATCATCGCAGTGCCCATTCCCCGTTTCGGTCTTCTATTCGAATGAAAACTTCCAAGTTGGTTCATGGTTTCAGGATCTTTGAGGCACGTCAATTTATTGCTCAGATTGATCGTGTTGTGTCTTGTAAAACCTACAAAGTCCCCTCTTCGGCCACCTACATGAACCACCGACCTGCCACGTGGGTACCATGAAAGAGCACTTTTAAGCGCTCTAACAGTTTCCTAGACTGTTAGTGTGTCCCATCGAGAAATTGTACTGCAGTATCTCGAACATCGTGGCAACTGAAATGTGACATGCTCTTTGTGCAGCACATCCAGTTGAAGAATAGCATAAACAAGAGATTCAGCTGGGTTCCAGGTGAGTCTCTCGAAAGAACCAAATTGGTATGCAAATGAGTGTATTTCTTAATTTTCGTGCAATTTGGATTCAAGTTCACGGAAAGTTGCAGAAGGCAAATTTTCGTGCAATTTGGATTCAAGTTCACCGAAAGTTGCCTACCTGATGAGCCCTAGAAGGGGGGAACCAGTTGTGGGGCCTCTGCGAATAGTGTTCAGCAACCGTGTGAATTGTGTTGCTCCTAGAAATCTTCTGGCTAACATCGAACACTGTGTGCCAGTCAAAAGAAATCTTGCTGGTTAGTTCCCAGTCTGTTTTCTAAACGCCGCCAATCTAGTAACCCCAACTTACTTGGCACGGTGAAGCTCTTGTGTCAAAAGTGAAACGTTGCCGTGCAATAAATCTCCAGATTGTTTACCAAGCACCTCTATGAAGTGTTGCAATTGACCTACACAAAAATTATAAAGCAATAAGGAGCAGTCTGCATTCATTTGCAAGTCAATTTGGTTTTCACTAGAGACTCAACTGAATCTCTGTTTTATGATATTCTACAACTGAATGTGCTGCACACAGGCCGCCTCATGCTTCATTTGGCACGATATTCGAGATATCGCAGTATATTTTCATAAAGGAAACTACTCACAAGGTTGCTGAAAACTCTGGCAGCCCACGACCGGTTTCGCCCTTATGAAAATGTACTGCGATATCTCGAATATCGTGCCAACGGAAACATGAGGCGGTGTGTGTGCAGCACATTCAGTTGTAGAATATCATAAACGAGAGATTCAGTTGCGTCTCTCGTGAAAACCAAATTGATTTGCAAATGAGTGTATTTCTCGACAACGGTCCAACTTAGGTTCAAGTAGAACATAAGATTGGCGGAAACTCGGGGACTGCTCCTACTTGATGAGCCTTAAGAAGGACGAAACCGGTCGTGGGCTGTCGAAGAGTTTTCAGCAAACCTGTGAGTAGTTTCCTGTGAAAAGAGGCAGTCTAGATTGGTGTGCAAATGGAGACTTCTGTGAATAAATGTTTCGAAACGACGGGTAGATGAACTTTTCGCGAGAAAAAACGGCATCGCGGACGGGGATGGTCAGCGACGGATTTCACTATTGATATTCGGAGGAAAACCACCTCTTTTGAACTTGTTGCACTGCAAGAAACAGGTTCGCTGTAGACTTTTTTCTTACCGGATGTCAAACCCTTCGTGCTCCTCTGCACACTAATTTAATCTATGCCTACAGCAGGTTAGGGGACGAGATGGCCCAAGTGGTTAGAGCGCGAATTTACTGACCGGAAGTTCCGCCGTTCGAACCCGACTTCCGCCACTCGCATTNCATTCGAACCCGACTTCCGCCACTCGACTTCTCCTGTCTAGGCTTGGGCAACCTGGCAGTATCCCAGCCCTCCTGCTTCCTTCGGGTGGCATGGCAGTTAGGCACCGAAAGGATGCTACAGCTGAACGATTTTTTTACAGTAGGTTACTATTCTTATTTCTCCTCTGATCAGTGAGCTCCAGTAAACATGTGGTCCTACACTGAATGGCAGACGTCCATTCGAAGTTTTTCCTGAACTGATTTCGCCAAAGTTCAGATTATGTTTCCTTCTAGTGCCCTCAATTCACTGTATGACCAAGTTTCGTTTTGATTGGTTTGCCATAGTTGTGCAACTTCAAAGCCGCTGTTTATGCGGTTAGTTACCATTCCACTTGGACGACGCAACCATTGCACACTTGGTTCTCCTTTTTTCCTGATAGTTTTTATCCCATCTTTTTCTTGCCATTAGATTTTTACGGTCGACCTTGACGAACTTCATGTGCATTTATCCCCATCATTGATCGAATCCTGGTTTCAACAGCTGACCGAGCATCGGCATTTTGACTGGCTAAGAGAATGTCTCACCAAGACCGGACATGTGTCTCAAATACCCAACGACTATTTCACTATCCCACCGCCAATTTATCGTAGCCTCAGTTCCTCAGGCTCCGATCTCTTGCAATCTGACGGCTTCTCTCGGTCCAGTCTTGGCAATTCCCGCTACAGTTCACTCCGCTACTCTCGTCCCATCTATAGCCTCCGTCAGACTTCCGAACCACAGTCCGTTTTTGTGGATCCTTATGGAAGTCTGTCACACAACAACCCAGATCCTGTTGTTGCCAACGGGCCTCTCTCTCGGCGTGAACATGGCAGCCTCAATAGAATGCTTACATCCATGTACAGCAGCACTGTTCAAAGCCCCACCCGTTCCTACCATAGTTCCCTGAACAACGACGTGATCCTCTCACCGTTCGAGCTTCGTCAGCGCTCCCTTAGGGTTCCCAAGTCACGCATCCGCAATAACAACTGTCTGCACACTACCAATTCCCTCACACTGTCCTCCAGTCCACCCCCGTGCAACCTTTTCGATGAATCCAATAAAACTGACCCGCAGTCTCAAACCAGACTCTCAGTTCCGGAGTTTATCGAACGGGTACAAACTGCCGGTCAGTTGGGTCTGTGTGCTGAATTCGATGCAATGTTCAAAGACAGGCCTATCGATGGATCATGCGATCGTTTCCTGTAAGTTACCTAACGCCCGATAGCTGGTCGATTTACCTTGAATGCTGTTGTTCATAGCCATCTTTGTTCATAACTGTTTAGGCTAACGGAAAACCGGCGACGTAATCGCTACCTAGATGTCCCCTGCTTGGATGCCACCGCGGTTGAGCTTTCGGACGGAACTTATCTGCACGCGAACTGGGTAAATGGGTATCGGATTCCACGAGCGTATATCCTTGCCCAAGGTGAGTGATCGTGTTCCCAGTGCGTTGGTCTTCACTTCACCAGCGTAGCATTTTTTGGCAAAGCGACTCGGCCCCCTCACAGAATTACGGAACACAGTGAACTTGATCCATTCACAGCTCTGATAATCATTATACACCGCGCCCATCAGGGCAGACGAGGATAGAAACCGTGGTGAAACAAAAATGACTCTGATTAGTGTGGATCATCCTGGTGGATTATAAAGCGAAATTAGCATATACGACTTCCTCGTTCGGTCAACTAAAACATGTTTACTTGACAGGAGGACGGTTACCCAGTGCAAATCCTAACGAGACAGCTCAGTGGTTAAGCTGCGAACTTACTGACGGGAAGGTCTCCGCTGCTCTTGTTTAGGCGTAGGCAACCTGTCAGTATCTCGGCCGTCATACTTCCTTCGAGTGGCCTGGCACCTACGAACCGAAAGGATGTTACAGCTGAATGATGCTATCACATACTTACAGTACTAGGCTAATAATAGAATCGCATCTGTATTCCAGTATTTCTCAACGGCTTTCCTCAGGTTGGAATAGAATTTGTCAATTAGTGTGAAGTGACAGCTATCCACTCCTCTTACACATCCATGACTAGTGGAAGAAACTCGTTCAGTCGGTGCTACCCAGAGGCAGAACTAGGGCCGAGAGACTTCCAGATTGCCCAAAGCTAGACAAGAGTAATCTAAATGCCGAAGTGCCAAGTACCCCGAGGACAGCATGTATGTAGCCCCCCCCCCCGTAAACAGAATGAAAACGGTAGTTTGTATAGAGGTAAAATATCCTAAATGAGAGTTCCAGCTGATTCTCCCATCAAAACTAAATTGGTATGCAGATGAATGTATTTCAGTAGTTCTCCGCCAATTATCAAAGGCACACTTCAATGCTTTGAACGTATTCCTAGTAGAATACTTCGGCATCCCGTATGCTACGGGCTATTCTTTCTTGTCTCCACTTAGTGGCGCTTTAGTCTGTCAAAATAGTCTTGGTTCCAATCACGAATGAGATGTCCCGGAGCTCTGGAGGGCAGTACAGTCAACCAGGCTACTGACGTTTCAAAATTCCACGTAAGGAATTTATTCTTGAATGCAATACCACATGTATTTGTGCATATCTAAGAATGAGAGACCTTATGTTCATATTGTTGCACGTGCATGTACGTAACACACTCAGAAGAACCACGCATCAATGTATACCGAACGGAATCTGCACGCAGCCGATGGTTTGATAACAGCGCGCTTAAGTCCACATCAAATTGGCTCAGCTGAGCGAAAGGTCACAAGCTGAATCCGTCGGATGTCACGTGATGTTTTTTGTCAATAATGGTACACCAACGAAGGATGGATAGTCCAGAACAAACAGCATTTCCCGTAGACGAGTTTTGCAGATTTCTCAACACCTCCTGGACAGGATTGCTTGTTCCTTATTGTCCCTTCACAGGCTCAGTCCAGTTGAACAAGTACAGCAGTCGTTCGGCTTTTTACTCCCCAGTGAAGGGCCATACATAGTATATGTATAACACTACCGCAATTTAGAACATTGACCTCGCATAAAAAAGAAAGCACTTTACTCGTGGGTATGTGATACTGGTTTCGCTAGAAGCACTCTTAAACTGAGGACGCTAATTTCTGCTGTCTTACCTGCAAGGGCCCAACCCACAGTGTCCGTAATGTTCTCTTTCTCTCGTTCCAAACTGTCAAGGTCCTCTGGACACTACACGGCGCGAGTTTTGGATGGCCGTGTGGGAGCATCGAGTCCCCGTGATTGTTATGCTTACCAAGTGAGTTAGTTCCCTTGTCTGTCGGTGTTTTCCGTGCATGTTGGCAGCTCCTCCACTTGTCTATCGGCTTTTATTGTTGTCCTCATTTAAAACACTTTGTTCAATTAGTGACCGATGGCGTCGGCCAGGCGCTCATGCCATCCAAGTTGGATTTAGAACTTTCTGTCGAATTGGCGGCTTCAGACTCGCTTCTAATAACGCTTCTCTAGAAAAGATGACAGCTGTGAAGTTGCTAGCTTTACAGAACGGCTTTTCGTAACTACTTACAGAATATAAGTAGCTTAGTCAAAAGTACCCTTTAGATTAAGTGGCGCTTTGTATCATGGGGTCAATTTGATCACACACGCACACAGCTACTCATGTCTAAAGTTCGGGGAACTCCAATTCCCTGACAAAAACTGCTTGTTGAGTTCTGCAGGTGCACCTTGCTGACGACTCCTGACAAGGTTGTATGCTCCTTGTTCGACGCTGTGCCTAACCACCCATCGCGCACCTTACTTGTCCTTAACCGTCGCGAAGATGCTGCACCCTGCCATGGTGGTGCCCTGCTTTAACTATATTGTTGGAACTCTTTTTTGAACTAAAGCGAGGGAGATATGGTTGATCAGTCGTTTCACCTTTATTCCCGTATAGCCCGTATAGCTATAAACAGTCATAACATGCCTATCAGTTTGCATGAGGTGTATCTAAGAGAATCCAGTCAGATTCCGGTCAAACGGGAGCCGTTCTGGTCACTTCTTTACAATGTATCAGATGCTTACGTGGCACTGCACACACCACCGATCCATGGTCTCCGTTTTTCGCACAATATCGCATGACCTTTGATTAACATAATTCTTGCCCTGTGTTCCGACCGAAAGTTTAGTCAAGTCAGGAAAAGCCAAGTGCAACCGCATTCTACAGTCGCTGTGGAATGTTTGTTGCAAACCGATTGCAAGGTCAAACCGCGAATCATATGCAGTAAGGTCTTGTCAGCAATATGGAAACTTCCGGCTATCACCACTAATACTGATGACACTTACCTGGAACACGAAGGCCCAAATGCTGTAACGCGAGCACCTCAGGATCATAAATCTAGTAGAGACACTAATTCCTCAAGTATGCCCTCTGTTCCACAAACACGGCAAGGCCGCAACACCTTTGTGGTCATTTGGGATGGCGACGGAATCCCTTCAATGTCACTACCGTATTTTCCACACACACACACACACAAAATGTAATCCTGACACTGATTTGTTCCTCCCCGCAACAGAGTTGTGGAAAATCACCGCGTCAAATGTGCTCCCTACTGGCCCACCCGTACGTCCGTAGTGTCCACAAGCTCTTCCTCCAACCACACCTACTCTTCGCATCGACATTCACTATTGAATCACACATCTGCCTGCTCACCTGACGCTTCTCAAGATCGTCTTCCACCTACTTCGTGCTATGGTGATGTGCAGCTAGTCAACTTGTCCAAATCCATGGAACCGAATGGCCTGTCTCATCATACCCGACTGGAATTGCGACGAAAGCCATCTAGTCAAACAAACGATCGACGAGGGGCCAAACAAAGTGACTCTGTCCCTAAGGTCAGTTGTGTGCAATAGCAGTACCTCCGAATGAATCCCAAGGGCTGGTCGTCTTGGTTTTTTTGCCGCTCTTGTCGTATTTTCTGTCGCCAGTAATGTGTGCATTTTTTATCCCTGAGATGTAATGAACTATTCTGCCGTATATATATATATATATATATATATATATATATATATATATATAGCGGTTGAAAGTAAGGTGCCAAGTCTGCTGTCCAAGCGGCACCTGTATAGCAGTTTTCCTTTGTGAGTGGACAGTATGATCCAAAATGAAATGACCCTCTCATCTGGGAAGGCGTGAGAATTGGCCTATTCGAGCAGCGGAACTGAGACGTCTTCAGGTGTTCGACAATCGTTATCTCAGAACGATAGCTTGCATGGGTTGATGTCGGCGAATCCTTAGCGAGGAAGTTAGAAAGTGCGTTTTCGGTTGTGCGACGGGTACTTCCATTGAAGAATGTGTCCAGCACGAGAAGCTGCGTTGGTTGGGACATGTGTTACGTATGCCAAACCATCGTTTGCCGAAGAGAGTACTGTTTTCCATGCCCAACTCAGAGTGGCGTAAACAGAGGCGTGGTCAACCCTTGACTTGGCAGAGGAGTATGAAGGAGATCACGAAACGCTTGGGTGCTGTCGGTGCTACTCGCCTTCCAGGATGGGGACCGCGTGATCCTCACTGTGCCTGGTTGGAGACACTACAAGATATGGCTGCCAACCGATGTCAGTGGCGTTCCTGTTGTCAGTTTCTATCCAGATTGCCTGAGTGAATGTCTGGAGGTGTAGGCACCTCGGAATGATTGTGTTAAGCTAGCACCAAGTCGCTCCCCTGTCCAGCTTTACTCTTTTCTTTACAATAGGGCTTTCAAATAGGTCATGGTTGTACGGCATTGAAGCATCGGTGTTGAACACTGATGTCATGCTGTCGATGATGATGATCTGGGAAGCTGTAATATACTGTTAGCAAGCACTAGAGACCTAGGCAAAGGTGCGAAAGCCACAGAACGTGGAACCTTACACGTCACTTTCGTGATTTCGTCGAATCACCATTTCCTTCCAATGGAATCAAGTCTACCAGTATGCTTGCTCAAAAGACAGGCATAAACTTCCCAGTTTGGATGTTCACCACATGCATTGAGGATCGAATACAATACACGCAGTGACAGTAAATCACCTTGTCTGATTCATGCTGACGGTACGCCGTGAACTCACTTTTCCAAAGCAGTTGGTGGCTAGGGTACCCGCATGCGAAGCAGACTAATGGCAAACTAGTTCGATGTTAACGTGAGACTCAACTGATTGTATGTTCCATCAAGAAATAATAATATCTCGAATATCGTACCAAGTGTAACATGAAGCGACCTTAGTGCGGCACATTCATTTGAAGGGTGTCGTAAACAAGAGTTTCACGGGCTGTCAATGTTTTACTTTGAGGTAGTCCTGCGAAGATTTATCAAAATCCAATGAAAATCCGCTATCGGTTTCGTCCTGCTCAGGATTCATCAGGTTACTTGTGTTCGATCCCCACGGCCTTTAACGCACTCCAGAACCGATGGAGAATCCCTGTTTGCCTGCTGACGACCATTCAAGGTCTTTCCTTGAATTCTTTGAATTCATGCTCATTTCTGGTGGCTGTGCTTTTCCCGTGAGTCCAAATCAATGGGTCCGGGCCATCTGAGACGCACTGTGCAGTCGTTTTGCGCTTATCCGGAAAACGTTTATCGGTTTACAGAGTGCTTAGACAGCACAGGGTTCTTCGGTTGCGGATGTTCGTCGGACGGGTGTAATTAGCAGTTGACTTTGATTAATTTAGTCTGCATTAGAACTAAACAGCAATGCATATCCCTCCAGCCACGCTGCTTGTTTTTCGAACTAATTTTGCGCTTCATATGACTGCTGTCTGGCTTAAGCCCCCTCTACTTAGTCGCGCATTTTGTTACTGCAGCATGATGGCTTTGTCTTTCGATGTAGTTGAGCTGTCATGACATCAAACTCACTCACTAAGGCTCTCTTTTTTGTTTTCATCTCTAGTTTACCCCAGAAAACGTAACCACTAGGTCAGTTACAATATTGTTCCATTAGTGGTGGGATAGTTTCTGTACTTGTAGAGCCTGTGGATTCACACCAATCTCTAATTGGGACAGTCCCTTGCTGATCTAACAGTCCACACCAACGCTCATCGGTTGTAAATTTCCTTCACTAGGCCGCGGGGTTGAACTCCGGTCATCTGACGTGTGGAGGGAGCCGGTTACCACCACCAGGTGACGCCAAACGTGAAAATGTTTGTTTGTTTACATGTGATAATTCGGTGTCTCGCATGTCAGATGTGCGGAGTTCGAATCCCAGCAAGCTGTGTTACAATGAGGGTCTCCTGCGCTTCCCTTCTTTGTTTGGGAGCAACCAGAATAATTGCGCCAGGACGAAAGTAGGACTGTTCATAATAGAACGATCTAAATACAATTTCGATTTTATCATGGGTGTGTGAATGCATTAATTAACATCAATTTCTTATTAACTATACCGTACCGCATGGTTTTGGTATGCATCACCCCCGACCTGAGTTACAAATACTGAGGAATTGAGTGAGCTTTGGAAAACTTTCCATGATATTTCGGTCTAGTTAATGATGATACTGTTTGGTCCCACACAGGTAGGTGCATCTTCCACAAACGAGTCAGACAAACCCTTCGAGGTGGACCACTTTCTCTACCTCGGATGGCCTGATTTCGATGTTCCCACCGACTCAACTGGTTTTCTAAACTTCATGGACCAAGTCAAAAAGTTACACGAAAAACGATGCCAGCAGGAGTTGGGCCCAACCGAATCGTCTTTGCAACCTGGGTCCAAAACGCACCATCCATTGTTGGTTCACTGTAGCGCTGGAATCGGGAGAACAGGTGGGTTAACCTAATGATTCCGTCCTCTATTTATGCGTTGTTAACGTGACCCAGTTAGGAGACAGGTGGATACAACTAGGGATACGCGTTTCAACATCCAGGTTAGTCTCTCTTCAAATGAAGCTTATAAACTAACATTTTTTGCAACCGTTAAACATCGTTCTGTTCTTTTTTGTCGTTGTCAACAGGAACATTTGTGACTGTGGACATCTGTCTACAACAGGCTCTTAATGAGGGATATATCGACGTTCCTCAAGTGGTCAGTCGCCTCAGATGCCAGCGCGCGGGAGCTGTTCAAGTTGCAAAACAATATGCATTCATTCATTCTGCTTTGGTTTCTTCGCTATCCAAGCTGTGCAACGGCACTAGTCCCTCCACCGTTACCATGACTGCAATGGCAAATAACATGACTTCCTGATGCATGCTCACTCCTCGCCGCTACTGGCTACTTCAGCTCATCGGTGTGCGTTTCCCCACCGGTCCAAGGCTTTTCTAGAACCTTGACAGCGTGGTTTTTACAATCGACTGCTCACACACACACACCTGTGTATCACTATAACCATCCATGTCCATCTTTCATGGGCAAGATATGGGCTCTATGACTACCGGCCCACCCCGCAGCCTAGTTACCGAGATGTGAAAACAAGATAGTTACTTTACTTATCCATGAGATCGCCACCTATACAGCTCCTGTTTTTACCTTTCTCCTGTCTTCGCACGAGGCTTTCGAAGATTGATATAATACAAATCGACAGCTATAGTCTACAGTGTCGAACTCTTTTCTTCACTGCCTACGGCGTGTTTTTTCCCTATCCAGATTATCTTGAGTTATTTATTGTTCTCTTTTGTGCATTGATCTGAGTTTACAGCCATACTCTCTTTGGTTGATGTACCTACAAGATATACCTTCCTTTTTTGAGCACTGACATGTGTTCATACTAGGCCAACCACCCACTTCAGTCCATTCTAATAAACTGCGTTTAATATAATCCCCGTCGCCACTGTTCATTGCTTGCTTGTGGCATTTGATGGTACTTTAAATTTACCGAATATGCAAACGGTTGTATTTTTGTTGCTTCTTGGACAGTCAACTTGATACCGTGAGATCGTTGTTTGTCTTTGTAAATTGGATGTGTGCACGTCTCTTGTATTGCCCCGTCGCCAGTGCTTGATTGTCGTAGTACCACCTTTGGTGATGTGCAAAGTTTTGACTTTTGTCAGGATCAGGGGGAATAATCACCCACCGAGAGGCAGCTGTGGATTGGCTGGAGATGAGATTACTCCTCGAATCGGGCAGGCCAGGCAGCTTTTGCCAACCTCCGTCACCTATGTCGCCAACGTGACGTGAACTTGTCTGTCAAGGGAAGAATTTACTCTGCAGCGATGCGATCCATGCTGCTTGATGGATCAGAGACGTGACCCCTACGCGCAGAGGACATACGGAAGATGTCAGTATTTGATCATCGGTGTCTCCACAGCAATGGTCATCGGTGCGAACATCGGATAGGCAATGCTGAGGTACGCCAGATGGTCTTAGGAAGAAGGAACCCTCCCGTGATGGATGAATTGCTCACGCTTCATAGGCTGCGCTGGCTGGGACATGTAGTCCGCATGTCAGAAGACCGTCTGCCTCGCTGAGCTCGTTTCTCCCAGCCCTGTGCTGGATGGGAGCGACCGAGAGGTGGACAGGCAACGAAGTACAAAAACACTAACCAGTTAACTTAGTCGGGTGGGCAACTGCTGCCTCCCTGGATGGGAACTCCGGGGAATCAAATCACTAGTTGCTAATGACATTGGCGGAAATGACCCAATCGCAAAGTCCGTGGCCCTCATGCATCAAATCTATCGCCTTCAATGCGTAGCTACCCAATTTCCGAACAAACTGAGCATGCCTTCGCATCCAAGGTTTGGTTGTATGTTCCAGGTTCCCGTTTCCCGGTGATCGAAAGTGTAGCAGCTGCAACCAATGTGCATATGGCACACGGTTTATAGCTGATATTGTTTTTCAGCACATATCGAATCTTGGCTTTCCACTAAATTACAGTGAATGATTATTTCCACGAAAAGGTCGCTATCCTGGGCCATGGCGTCCCGAACACGTTACAGCTTGTCGTGGTGCCACTTATCTACCGATCGCTTCCACCAACCCGTACTGAGAGGTGCACATGGCTTCTTCCACCAGGATTTTCGACGAATAGGCAAATGGTTTCCTATTTCTCTAAGTACGGGATGGGTTCCTAAAGACCGAACCAGTTTTGATCTCAGGCACTAGAAGAAAACCAAAATCATTCTGTTTAGGCCATCATAAATGCGGGGAACTTCACGTATAAGGCAGTCTCCCGACAAGCGACTTTTCATATTCGTTCCTTCCCAGAGGGGACTAGATGATCCCATTATGTCTATCTTTTCAAGATGAGTTTCCACAGTTCGGTTAAATACTCTGCCATCTGAGCCATCTCCTGGCAAGCTTGTGGCGGAAATCCGGTTTCCAGCGTTCTCCTCGGTATCTGCCATCACTGCTCTCAGCGATTTACTTATCGTCGGCATTGCTCAAATAGTCCACGAGCGCCACAGAGGACTCCTCGAGAAACGCTGGGTTAGTTAAACATCGTCCCCCGTTGGTCGCTCGTCTTTGAATCATTGCCCAAAAATTAGACCTTTGACAGACAAGTTGCCACATACATCCGACCTTTTAGACGCATGTATCACAGGCGGCGAGTGAGGACTGCACATCCCATCAAGTGAAGTGCACACCCAACTAGTGTTCACGTTACATGTGGTGAACAGGGAGGTGTACTTCAGTCAGGCACTACTCAATGGTAGCGGACCTTTTCCGTTCAGGCGATGCTGGCCTAGTCTGACCAGTAACAAAACAGCCGTAATGGGGTTTCTTAATAAAATTGATAGTTTGCCTGTGTTTACGCCGGCGCTGGTCACAAATAGCCGATGGTTCCACTAAACACCATAACACGACGCGCTAGTGTTCGTATGAACCGCCGTTTCCGGCTAGGCACTCATCTTTGCTTGTTTTGGCTGCACCCGTACTGTGTACGTTCGCTTGCTTAAAGTGGTGCACCCTGTAGGACGTTCGTGAGTTCCATTAGTCTTATAAGTGGCATAAACAAGACAGTCGTCTTGGACGTTCGATATTGTCGGCTTTATGAAACATCCTGTCTATGGGAGCTGCGCAATCAAAGCGGTCGACATGCAGGCCCATTTCCGAGGCTTACTGGACAAGTTATTTGCGTCCGAGGTCAGTTCGTACGTACACCGAATCCGTACTAGAGGTATTATCAACCGAGTTATCAACGAGGATGTTGCGGTTCGCAATTTCGGCCTGGTTTAGACCCATGAGGAACGGAGAGGAGAGATGTCTTGACCACCATAAGTGGTCCCTCGGTTGCACGAGATTTAAGGGGGACCGCTGTTCAACTCGACACCGTCCTGTTGCTGGGCAATGATTACTTTCACTAAAGCGATTTCCGGTCCCTTGAGTACGCGCCGAGTCGAATCCTGTTGACTGGACGCCAACAAACTAACTCCCAATCGAATTTCCGAGAACCATAACATGTAAACAAATCAGATCTTGCGAGCATCATCCTCGGTCCCAGACACTATGAAAATGGCTGTTCTTCCATTTGCAAATCAGTCGTAGATTTGGTTTTGGCAAACCAATTCTTAATGTGGTGTCGAA